>NW_027479609.1:0-90991 GCF_051014685.1 Ptiloglossa arizonensis
AAGTAGAAACTCGCCCGATTACAACGGTATGCGTACTTTTCCCCTAGGCCGTTCTGGTTATTCGTTTCGAGCATCAGAACTGTGAAAATTTTGAGTTTCTCAACCGTTTCTTACCTCCAAACTGCCATATCTCGCGAACGGATTGACCAATCCGCAAAATTTCTGTTGCATCTGAAAGTAGAAACTCGCCCGATTACAACGGTATGCGTACTTTTCCCCTAGTCCGTTCTAGTTATTCGTTTCGAGCATCAGAACTGTGAAAATTTTGAGTTTCTCAAGCGTTTCTTACCTCCAAACTGCCATATCTCGCGAACGGATTGACCAATCCGCAAAATTTCTGTTGCATCTGAAAGTAGAAACTCGCCCGATTACAACGGTATGCGTACTTTTCCCCTAGGCCGTTGTAGTTATTCGTTTCGAGCATGACAACTTCGAAAATTTTGAGTTTCTCAAGCGTTGCTTACCTCCAAACTGCCATATCTCGCGAACGGATTGACCGATCCGCAAAATTCCTGTTGCATCTGAAAGTAGAAACTCGCCCGATTTCAACGGTATGCGTACTTTTCCCCTAGACCGTTCTAGTTATGCTTGTCGAGCATCAGAACTGTGAAAATTTTGAGTTTCTCAACCGTTTCTTACCTCCAAACTGCCATATCTCGCGAACGGATTGACCAATCCGCAAAATTTCTGTTGCATCTGAAAGTAGAAAGTCGCCCGATTGCAACGGTATGCGTACATTTCCCCTAGACCGTTCTAGTTATGCTTGTCGAGCATCAGAACTGCGAAAATTTTGAGTTTCTCAACCGTTTCTTACCTCCAAACTGCCATATCTCGCGAACGGATTGACTAATCCGCAAAATTTCTGTTGCATCTGAAAGTAGAAACTCGCCCGCTTACAACGGTATGCGTACTTTTCCCCTAGGCCGTTCTAGTTATTCGTTTCGAGCATCAGAACTGCGAAAATTTTGAGTTTCTCAAGCGTTTCTTACCTACAAACTGCCATATCTCGCGAACGGATTGACCAATCCTCAAAATTTCTGTTGCATCTGAAAGTAGAAACTCGCCCGATTACAACGGTATGCGTACTTTTCCCCTAGGCCGTTCTGGTTATTCGTTTCGAGTATCAGAACTGTGATAATTTTGAGTTTCTCGACCGTTTCTTGCCTCCAAACTGCCATATCTCTCGAACGGATTGACCAATCCGCAAAATTTCTGTTGCATCTGAAAGTAGAAACTCGCCCGATTACAACGGTATGCGTACGTTTCCCCAAGTCCGTTCTAGTTATTCGTTTCGATCATCAGAACTGCGAAAATGTTGAGTTTCTCAAGCGTTTCTTACCTCCAAACTGCCATATCTCGCGAACGGATTGACCAATCCGCAAAATTTCTGTTGCATCTGAAAGTAGAAACTCGCCCGATTACAACGGTATGCGTACTTTTCCCCGAGGCCGTTCTAGTTATTCGTTTCGAGCATCAGAACTGCGAAAATTTTGAGTTTCTCAAGCGTTTCTTACTTCCAAACTGCCACATCTCGCGGACGGATTGACCAATCCGCAAAATTTCTGTTGCATCTGAAAGTAGAAACTCGCCCGATTACAACGGTATGCGTCCTTGTCCCCTAGACCGTTCTAGTTATGCTTGTCGAGCATCAGAACTGCGAAAATTTTGAGTTTCTCAAGCGTTTCTTACCTCCAAACTGCCATATCTCGCGAACGGATCGACTAATCCGCAAAATTACTGATGCATCTGAAAGTAGCAACACGCCCGATTACAACGGTATGCGTACTTTTCCCCTAGGCCGTTCTAATTATTCGTTTCGTGCATCAGAACTGCGAAAATTTTGAGTTTCTCAAGCGTTTCTTACCTCCAAACTGCCATATCTCGCGAATGGATTGACCAATCCGCAAAATTTCTGTTGCATCTGAAAGTAGAAGCTCGCCCGATTACAACGGTGTGCGTACTTTTCCCCTAGGCCGTTCTAGTTATTCGTTTCGAGCATCAGAACTGCGAAAATTTTGAGTTTCTCAAGCGTTTCTTACTTCCAAACTGCCATATCTCGCGAACAGTTTGCCCAATCCGCAAAATTTCTGTTGCATCTGAAAGTAGAAACTCGCCCGATTACAACGGTATTCGTACTTTTCCCCTAGGCCGTTCTGGTTATTCGTTTCGAGCATCAGAACTGCGAAAATGTTGAGTTTCTCGAGCGTTTCTTACCTCCAAACTGCCATATCTCGCGAACGGTTTGACCAATCCGCAAAATTTCTGTTGCATCTGAAAGTAGAAACTCGCCCGAGTACAACGGTATGCGTACTTTTCCCCTAGGCCGTTCTAGTTATTCGTTTCGAGCATCAGAACTGCGAAAATGTTGAGTTTCTCAAGCGTTTCTTACCTACAAACTGCCATATCTCGCGAACGGATTGACCAATCCGCAAAATTTCTGTTGCATCTGAAAGTAGAAACTCACCCGATTACAACGGTATGCGTACTTTTCCCCTAGGCCGTTCTAGTTATTCGTTTCGAGCATCAGAACTGCGAAAATTTTGAGTTTCTCAAGCGTTTCTTACCTCCAAACTGCCATATCTCGCGAACGGTTTGACCAATCCGCAAAATTTCTGTTGCATCTGAAAGTAGAAACTCGCCCGAGTACAACGGTATGCGTACTTTTCCCCTAGGCCGTTCTAGTTATTCGTTTCGAGCATCAGAACTGCGAAAATGTTGAGTTTCTCAAGCGTTTCTTACCTCCAAACTGCCATATCTCGCGAACGGTTTGACCAATCCGCAAAATTTCTGTTGCATCTGAAAGTAGAAACTCGCCCGAGTACAACGGTGTGCGTACTTTTCCCCTAGGCCGTTCTAGTTATTCGTTTCGAGCATCAGAACTGCGAAAATGTTGAGTTTCTCAAGCGTTTCTTACCTACAAACTGCCATATCTCGCGAACGGATTGACCAATCCGCAAAATTTCTGTTGCATCTGAAAGTAGAAACTCACCCGATTACAACGGTATGCGTACTTTTCCCCTAGGCCGTTCTAGTTATTCGTTTCGAGCATCAGAACTGCGAAAATTTTGAGTTTCTCAAGCGTTTCTTACCTCCAAACTGCCATATCTCGCGAACGGATTGACCAATCCGCAACAAATTTCTGTTGCATCTGAAAGTACAAACTCGCCCGATTACAACGGTAGGCGTACTTTTCCCCTACGCCGTTCTAGTTATTCGTTTCGAGCATCAGAACTGTGAAAATTTTGAGTTTCTCAAGCGTTTCTTACCTCCAAACTGCCATATCTCGCGAAAGGAATGACCAATCCGCAAAATTTCTGTTGCATCTGAAAGTAGAAACTCGCCCGATTACAAAGGTATGCGTACTTCTCCCCTAGTCCGTTCTAGTTATTCGTTTCGAGCATCAGAACTGCGAAAATTTTGAGTTTCTCAAGCGTTTCTTACCTCCAAACTGCCATATCTCGCGAACGGTTTGACCAATCCGCAAAATTTCTGTTGCAACTGAAAGTAGAAACTCGCCCGATTACAACGGTATGCGTACTTTTCCCCTAGGCCGTTCTAGTTATTCGTTTCGAGCATCAGAACTGCGAAAATGTTGAGTTTCTCAAGCGTTTCTTACCTACAAACTACCATATCTCGCGAACGGATTGACCAATCCGCAAAATTTCTGTTGCATCTGAAAGTAGAAACTCGCCCGATTACAACGGTATGCGTACTTTTCCCCTAGGCCGTTCTAGTCATTCGTTTCGAGCATCAGAACTGCGAAAATTTTGAGTTTCTCAAGCGTTTCTTACCTCCAAACTGCCATATCTCGCGAACGGATTGACCAATCCGCAAAATTTCTGTTGCATCTGAAAGTACAAACTCGCCCGATTACAACGGTATGCGTACTTTTCCCCTAGGCCGTTCTAGTTATTCGTTTCGAGCATCAGAACTGCGAAAATTTTGAGTTTCTTAAGCGTTTCTTACTTCCAAACTGCCATATCTCGCGAACGGATTGACCAATCCGCAAAATTTCTGTTGCATCTGAAAGTAGAAAGTCGCCCGATTACAACGGTATGCGTCCTTTTCCCCTAGACCGTTCTAGTTATGCTTGTCGAGCATCAGAACTGCGAAAATTTTGAGTTTCTCAAGCGTTTCTTACCTCCAAACTGCCATATCTCGCGAACGGATCGACTAATCCGCAAAATTACTGATGCATCTGAAAGTAGCAACTCGCCCGATTACAACGGTATGCGTACTTTTCCCCTAGGCCGTTCTAATTATTCGTTTCGTGCATCAGAACTGCGAAAATTTTGAGTTTCTCAAGCGTTTCTTACCTCCAAACTGCCATATCTCGCGAATGGATTGACCAATCCGCAAAATTTCTATTGCATCTGAAAGTAGAAGCTCGCCCGATTACAACGGTGTGCGTACTTTTCCCCTAGGCCGTTCTAGTTATTCGTTTCGAGCATCAGAACTGCGAAAATTTTGAGTTTCTCAAGCGTTTCTTACTTCCAAACTGCCATATCTCGCGAACGGTTTGCCCAATCCGCAAAATTTCTGTTGCATCTGAAAGTAGAAACTCGCCCGATTACAACGGTATGCGTACTTTTCCCCTAGACCGTTCTAGTTATGCTTGTCGAGCATCAGAACTGTGAAAATTTTGAGTTTCTCAACCGTTTCTTACCTCCAAACTGCCATATCTCGCGAACGGATTGACCAATCCGCAAAATTTCTGTTGCATCTGAAAGTAGAAACTCGCCCGATTACAACGGTATGCGTACTTTTCCCCTAGTCCGTTCTAGTTATTCGTTTCGAGCATCAGAACTGTGAAAATTTTGAGTTTCTCAAGCGTTTCTTACCTCCAAACTGCCATATCTCGCGAACGGATTGACCAATCCGCAAAATTTCTGTTGCATCTGAAAGTAGAAACTCGCCCGATTACAACGGTATGCGTACTTTTCCCCTAGGCCGTTGTAGTTATTCGTTTCGAGCATGAGAACTTCGAAAATTTTGAGTTTCTCAAGCGTTGCTTACCTCCAAACTGCCATATCTCGCGAACGGATTGACCGATCCGCAAAATTCCTGTTGCATCTGAAAGTAGAAACTCGCCCGATTACAACGGTATGCGTACTTTTCCCCTAGACCGTTCTAGTTATGCTTGTCGAGCATCAGAACTGTGAAAATTTTGAGTTTCTCAACCGTTTCTTACATCCAAACTGCCATATCTCGCGAACGGATTGACCAATCCGCAAAATTTCTGTTGCATCTGAAAGTAGAAACTCGCCCGATTACAACGGTATGCGTACTTTTCCCCTAGGCCGTTCTGGTTATTCGTTTCGAGCATCAGAACTGTGAAAATTTTGAGTTTCTCAACCGTTTCTTACCTCCAAACTGCCATATCTCGCGAACGGATTGACCAATCCGCAAAATTTCTGTTGCATCTGAAAGTAGAAACTCGCCCGATTACAACGGTATGCGTACTTTTCCCCTAGTCCGTTCTAGTTATTCGTTTCGAGCATCAGAACTGTGAAAATTTTGAGTTTCTCAAGCGTTTCTTACCTCCAAACTGCCATATCTCGCGAACGGATTGACCAATCCGCAAAATTTCTGTTGCATCTGAAAGTAGAAACTCGCCCGATTACAACGGTATGCGTACTTTTCCCCTAGGCCGTTGTAGTTATTCGTTTCGAGCATGACAACTTCGAAAATTTTGAGTTTCTCAAGCGTTGCTTACCTCCAAACTGCCATATCTCGCGAACGGATTGACCGATCCGCAAAATTCCTGTTGCATCTGAAAGTAGAAACTCGCCCGATTTCAACGGTATGCGTACTTTTCCCCTAGACCGTTCTAGTTATGCTTGTCGAGCATCAGAACTGTGAAAATTTTGAGTTTCTCAACCGTTTCTTACCTCCAAACTGCCATATCTCGCGAACGGATTGACCAATCCGCAAAATTTCTGTTGCATCTGAAAGTAGAAAGTCGCCCGATTGCAACGGTATGCGTACATTTCCCCTAGACCGTTCTAGTTATGCTTGTCGAGCATCAGAACTGCGAAAATTTTGAGTTTCTCAACCGTTTCTTACCTCCAAACTGCCATATCTCGCGAACGGATTGACTAATCCGCAAAATTTCTGTTGCATCTGAAAGTAGAAACTCGCCCGCTTACAACGGTATGCGTACTTTTCCCCTAGGCCGTTCTAGTTATTCGTTTCGAGCATCAGAACTGCGAAAATTTTGAGTTTCTCAAGCGTTTCTTACCTACAAACTGCCATATCTCGCGAACGGATTGACCAATCCTCAAAATTTCTGTTGCATCTGAAAGTAGAAACTCGCCCGATTACAACGGTATGCGTACTTTTCCCCTAGGCCGTTCTGGTTATTCGTTTCGAGTATCAGAACTGTGATAATTTTGAGTTTCTCGACCGTTTCTTGCCTCCAAACTGCCATATCTCTCGAACGGATTGACCAATCCGCAAAATTTCTGTTGCATCTGAAAGTAGAAACTCGCCCGATTACAACGGTATGCGTACGTTTCCCCAAGTCCGTTCTAGTTATTCGTTTCGATCATCAGAACTGCGAAAATGTTGAGTTTCTCAAGCGTTTCTTACCTCCAAACTGCCATATCTCGCGAACGGATTGACCAATCCGCAAAATTTCTGTTGCATCTGAAAGTAGAAACTCGCCCGATTACAACGGTATGCGTACTTTTCCCCGAGGCCGTTCTAGTTATTCGTTTCGAGCATCAGAACTGCGAAAATTTTGAGTTTCTCAAGCGTTTCTTACTTCCAAACTGCCACATCTCGCGGACGGATTGACCAATCCGCAAAATTTCTGTTGCATCTGAAAGTAGAAACTCGCCCGATTACAACGGTGTGCGTCCTTGTCCCCTAGACCGTTCTAGTTATGCTTGTCGAGCATCAGAACTGCGAAAATTTTGAGTTTCTCAAGCGTTTCTTACCTCCAAACTGCCATATCTCGCGAACGGATCGACTAATCCGCAAAATTACTGATGCATCTGAAAGTAGCAACACGCCCGATTACAACGGTATGCGTACTTTTCCCCTAGGCCGTTCTAATTATTCGTTTCGTGCATCAGAACTGCGAAAATTTTGAGTTTCTCAAGCGTTTCTTACCTCCAAACTGCCATATCTCGCGAATGGATTGACCAATCCGCAAAATTTCTGTTGCATCTGAAAGTAGAAGCTCGCCCGATTACAACGGTGTGCGTACTTTTCCCCTAGGCCGTTCTAGTTATTCGTTTCGAGCATCAGAACTGCGAAAATTTTGAGTTTCTCAAGCGTTTCTTACTTCCAAACTGCCATATCTCGCGAACAGTTTGCCCAATCCGCAAAATTTCTGTTGCATCTGAAAGTAGAAACTCGCCCGATTACAACGGTATTCGTACTTTTCCCCTAGGCCGTTCTGGTTATTCGTTTCGAGCATCAGAACTGCGAAAATGTTGAGTTTCTCGAGCGTTTCTTACCTCCAAACTGCCATATCTCGCGAACGGTTTGACCAATCCGCAAAATTTCTGTTGCATCTGAAAGTAGAAACTCGCCCGAGTACAACGGTATGCGTACTTTTCCCCTAGGCCGTTCTAGTTATTCGTTTCGAGCATCAGAACTGCGAAAATGTTGAGTTTCTCAAGCGTTTCTTACCTACAAACTGCCATATCTCGCGAACGGATTGACCAATCCGCAAAATTTCTGTTGCATCTGAAAGTAGAAACTCACCCGATTACAACGGTATGCGTACTTTTCCCCTAGGCCGTTCTAGTTATTCGTTTCGAGCATCAGAACTGCGAAAATTTTGAGTTTCTCAAGCGTTTCTTACCTCCAAACTGCCATATCTCGCGAACGGTTTGACCAATCCGCAAAATTTCTGTTGCATCTGAAAGTAGAAACTCGCCCGAGTACAACGGTATGCGTACTTTTCCCCTAGGCCGTTCTAGTTATTCGTTTCGAGCATCAGAACTGCGAAAATGTTGAGTTTCTCAAGCGTTTCTTACCTCCAAACTGCCATATCTCGCGAACGGTTTGACCAATCCGCAAAATTTCTGTTGCATCTGAAAGTAGAAACTCGCCCGAGTACAACGGTGTGCGTACTTTTCCCCTAGGCCGTTCTAGTTATTCGTTTCGAGCATCAGAACTGCGAAAATGTTGAGTTTCTCAAGCGTTTCTTACCTACAAACTGCCATATCTCGCGAACGGATTGACCAATCCGCAAAATTTCTGTTGCATCTGAAAGTAGAAACTCACCCGATTACAACGGTATGCGTACTTTTCCCCTAGGCCGTTCTAGTTATTCGTTTCGAGCATCAGAACTGCGAAAATTTTGAGTTTCTCAAGCGTTTCTTACCTCCAAACTGCCATATCTCGCGAACGGATTGACCAATCCGCAAAAAATTTCTGTTGCATCTGAAAGTACAAACTCGCCCGATTACAACGGTAGGCGTACTTTTCCCCTACGCCGTTCTAGTTATTCGTTTCGAGCATCAGAACTGTGAAAATTTTGAGTTTCTCAAGCGTTTCTTACCTCCAAACTGCCATATCTCGCGAAAGGAATGACCAATCCGCAAAATTTCTGTTGCATCTGAAAGTAGAAACTCGCCCGATTACAAAGGTATGCGTACTTCTCCCCTAGTCCGTTCTAGTTATTCGTTTCGAGCATCAGAACTGCGAAAATTTTGAGTTTCTCAAGCGTTTCTTACCTCCAAACTGCCATATCTCGCGAACGGTTTGACCAATCCGCAAAATTTCTGTTGCAACTGAAAGTAGAAACTCGCCCGATTACAACGGTATGCGTACTTTTCCCCTAGGCCGTTCTAGTTATTCGTTTCGAGCATCAGAACTGCGAAAATGTTGAGTTTCTCAAGCGTTTCTTACCTACAAACTACCATATCTCGCGAACGGATTGACCAATCCGCAAAATTTCTGTTGCATCTGAAAGTAGAAACTCGCCCGATTACAACGGTATGCGTACTTTTCCCCTAGGCCGTTCTAGTCATTCGTTTCGAGCATCAGAACTGCGAAAATTTTGAGTTTCTCAAGCGTTTCTTACCTCCAAACTGCCATATCTCGCGAACGGATTGACCAATCCGCAAAATTTCTGTTGCATCTGAAAGTACAAACTCGCCCGATTACAACGGTATGCGTACTTTTCCCCTAGGCCGTTCTAGTTATTCGTTTCGAGCATCAGAACTGCGAAAATTTTGAGTTTCTTAAGCGTTTCTTACTTCCAAACTGCCATATCTCGCGAACGGATTGACCAATCCGCAAAATTTCTGTTGCATCTGAAAGTAGAAAGTCGCCCGATTACAACGGTATGCGTACTTTTCCCCTAGACCGCTCTAGTTATGCTTGTCGAGTATCAGAACTGCGAAAATTTTGAGTTTCTCAAGCGTTTCTTACCTCCAAACTGCCATATCTCGCGAACGGATTGACCAATCCGCAAAATTTCTGTTGCATCTGAAAGTAGAAACTCGCCCGATTACAACGGTATGCGTACTTCTCCCCTAGTCCGTTCTAGTTATTCGTTTCGAGCATCAGAACTGCGAAAATTTTGAGTTTCTCAAGCGTTTCTTACCTCCAAACTGCCATATCTCGCGAACGGTTTGACCAATCCGCAAAATTTCTGTTGCAACTGAAAGTAGAAACTCGCCCGATTACAACGGTATGCGTACTTTTCCCGTAGGCCGTTGTAGTTATTCGTTTCGAGCATGAGAACTGCGAAAATTTTGGGTTTCTCAAGCGTTGCTTACCTCCAAACTGCCATATCTCGCGAACGGATTGACCAATCCGCAAAATTTCTGTTGCATCTGAAAGTAGAAACTCGCCCGATTACAACGGTATGCGTACTTTTCCCCTAGGCCGTTCTAGTCATTCGTTTCGAGCATCAGAACTGCGAAAATTTTGAGTTTCTCAAGCGTTTCTTACCTCCAAACTGCCATATCTCGCGAACGGATTGACCAATCCGCAAAATTTCTGTTGCATCTGAAAGTACAAACTCGCCCGATTACAACGGTATGCGTACTTTTCCCCTAGGCCGTTCTAGTTATTCGTTTCGAGCATCAGAACTGCGAAAATTTTGAGTTTCTTAAGCGTTTCTTACTTCCAAACTGCCATATCTCGCGAACGGATTGACCAATCCGCAAAATTTCTGTTGCATCTGAAAGTAGAAAGTCGCCCGATTACAACGGTATGCGTACTTTTCCCCTAGACCGCTCTAGTTATGCTTGTCGAGTATCAGAACTGCGAAAATTTTGAGTTTCTCAAGCGTTTCTTACCTCCAAACTGCCATATCTCGCGAACGGATTGACCAATCCGCAAAATTTCTGTTGCATCTGAAAGTAGAAACTCGCCCGATTACAACGGTATGCGTACTTCTCCCCTAGTCCGTTCTAGTTATTCGTTTCGAGCATCAGAACTGCGAAAATTTTGAGTTTCTCAAGCGTTTCTTACCTCCAAACTGCCATATCTCGCGAACGGTTTGACCAATCCGCAAAATTTCTGTTGCAACTGAAAGTAGAAACTCGCCCGATTACAACGGTATGCGTACTTTTCCCGTAGGCCGTTGTAGTTATTCGTTTCGAGCATGAGAACTGCGAAAATTTTGGGTTTCTCAAGCGTTGCTTACCTCCAAACTGCCATATCTCGCGAACGGATTGACCAATCCGCAAAATTTCTGTTGCATCTGAAAGTAGAAACTCGACCGATTACAACGGTATGCGTACTTTTCCCCTGGGCCGTTCTGGTTATTCGTTTCGAGTATCAGAACTGTGATAATTTTGAGTTTCTCGACCGTTTCTTACTTCCAAACTGCCATATCTCGCGAACGGATTGACCAATCCGCAAAATTTCTGTTGCATCTGAAAGTAGAAAGTCGCCCGATTACAACGGTATGCGTACTTTTCCCCTAGACCGTTCTAGTTATGCTTGTCGAGCATCAGAACTGCGAAAATTTTGAGTTTCTCAAGCGTTTCTTACCTCCAAACTGCCATATCTCGCGAACGGTTTGACCAATCCGCAAAATTTCTGTTGCATCTGAAAGTAGAAACTCGCCCGAGTACAACGGTATGCGTACTTTTCCCCTAGGCCGTTCTAGTTATTCGTTTCGAGCATCAGAACTGCGAAAATGTTGAGTTTCTCAAGCGTTTCTTACCTCCAAACTGCCATATCTCGCGAACGGTTTGACCAATCCGCAAAATTTCTGTTGCATCTGAAAGTAGAAACTCGCCCGAGTACAACGGTGTGCGTACTTTTCCCCTAGGCCGTTCTAGTTATTCGTTTCGAGCATCAGAACTGCGAAAATGTTGAGTTTCTCAAGCGTTTCTTACCTACAAACTGCCATATCTCGCGAACGGATTGACCAATCCGCAAAATTTCTGTTGCATCTGAAAGTAGAAACTCACCCGATTACAACGGTATGCGTACTTTTCCCCTAGGCCGTTCTAGTTATTCGTTTCGAGCATCAGAACTGCGAAAATTTTGAGTTTCTCAAGCGTTTCTTACCTCCAAACTGCCATATCTCGCGAACGGATTGACCAATCCGCAAAAAATTTCTGTTGCATCTGAAAGTACAAACTCGCCCGATTACAACGGTAGGCGTACTTTTCCCCTACGCCGTTCTAGTTATTCGTTTCGAGCATCAGAACTGTGAAAATTTTGAGTTTCTCAAGCGTTTCTTACCTCCAAACTGCCATATCTCGCGAAAGGAATGACCAATCCGCAAAATTTCTGTTGCATCTGAAAGTAGAAACTCGCCCGATTACAAAGGTGTGCGTACTTCTCCCCTAGTCCGTTCTAGTTATTCGTTTCGAGCATCAGAACTGCGAAAATTTTGAGTTTCTCAAGCGTTTCTTACCTCCAAACTGCCATATCTCGCGAACGGTTTGACCAATCCGCAAAATTTCTGTTGCAACTGAAAGTAGAAACTCGCCCGATTACAACGGTATGCGTACTTTTCCCCTAGGCCGTTCTAGTTATTCGTTTCGAGCATCAGAACTGCGAAAATGTTGAGTTTCTCAAGCGTTTCTTACCTACAAACTACCATATCTCGCGAACGGATTGACCAATCCGCAAAATTTCTGTTGCATCTGAAAGTAGAAACTCGCCCGATTACAACGGTATGCGTACTTTTCCCCTAGGCCGTTCTAGTCATTCGTTTCGAGCATCAGAACTGCGAAAATTTTGAGTTTCTCAAGCGTTTCTTACCTCCAAACTGCCATATCTCGCGAACGGATTGACCAATCCGCAAAATTTCTGTTGCATCTGAAAGTACAAACTCGCCCGATTACAACGGTATGCGTACTTTTCCCCTAGGCCGTTCTAGTTATTCGTTTCGAGCATCAGAACTGCGAAAATTTTGAGTTTCTTAAGCGTTTCTTACTTCCAAACTGCCATATCTCGCGAACGGATTGACCAATCCGCAAAATTTCTGTTGCATCTGAAAGTAGAAAGTCGCCCGATTACAACGGTATGCGTACTTTTCCCCTAGACCGCTCTAGTTATGCTTGTCGAGTATCAGAACTGCGAAAATTTTGAGTTTCTCAAGCGTTTCTTACCTCCAAACTGCCATATCTCGCGAACGGATTGACCAATCCGCAAAATTTCTGTTGCATCTGAAAGTAGAAACTCGCCCGATTACAACGGTATGCGTACTTTTCCCCTAGGCCGCTCTAGTTATTCGTTTCGAGCATCAGAACTGTGAAAATTTTGAGTTTCTCAAGCGTTTCTTACTTCCAAACTGCCATATCTCGCGAACGGATTGACCAATCCGCAAAATTTCTGTTGCATCTGAAAGTAGAAACTCGCCGGATTACAACGGTATGCGTACTTTTCCCGTAGGCCGTTGTAGTTATTCGTTTCGAGCATGAGAACTGCGAAAATTTTGGGTTTCTCAAGCGTTGCTTACCTCCAAACTGCCATATCTCGCGAACGGATTGACCAATCCGCAAAATTTCTGTTGCATCTGAAAGTAGAAACTCGACCGATTACAACGGTATGCGTACTTTTCCCCTGGGCCGTTCTGGTTATTCGTTTCGAGTATCAGAACTGTGATAATTTTGAGTTTCTCGACCGTTTCTTACTTCCAAACTGCCATATCTCGCGAACGGATTGACCAATCCGCAAAATTTCTGTTGCATCTGAAAGTAGAAAGTCGCCCGATTACAACGGTATGCGTACTTTTCCCCTAGACCGTTCTAGTTATGCTTGTCGAGCATCAGAACTGCGAAAATTTTGAGTTTCTCAAGCGTTTCTTACCTCCAAACTGCCATATCTCGCGAACGGAATGACTAATCCGCAAAATTTCTGTTGCATCTGAAAGTAGAAACTCGCCCGATTACAACGGTATGCGTACTTTTCCCCTAGGCCGTTCTAGTTATTCGTTTCGAGCATCAGAACTGCGAAAATTTTGAGTTTCTCAAGCGTTTCTTACCTACAAACTGCCATATCTCGCGAACGGATTGACCAATCCGCAAAATTTCTGTTGCATCTGAAAGTAGAAACTCGCCCGATTACAACGGTCTGCGTACTTTTCCCCTAGTCCGTTCTAGTTATTCGTTTCGAGCATCAGAACTGCGAAAATTTTGAGTTTCTCAAGCGTTTTTTACCTCCAAACTGCCATATCTCGCGAACGGATTGACCAATCCGCAAAATTTCTGTTGCATCTGAAAGTAGAAACTCGCCCGATTACAACGGTAGGCGTACTTTTCCCCTACGCCGTTCTAGTTATTCGTTTCGAGCATCAGAACTGCGAAAATTTTGAGTTTCTCAAGCGTTTCTTACCTCCAAACTGCCATATCTCGCGAAAGGAATGACCAATCCGCAAAATTTCTGTTGCATCTGAAAGTAGAAACTCGCCCGATTACAAAGGTATGCGTACTTCTCCCCTACGCCGTTCTAGTTATTCGTTTCGAGCATCAGAACTGCGAAAATTTTGAGTTTCTCAAGCGTTTCTTACCTCCAAACTGCCATATCTCGCGAACGGTTTGACCAATCCGCAAAATTTCTGTTGCATCTGAAAGTAGAAACTCGCCCGAGTACAACGGTATGCGTACTTTTCCCCTGGGCCGTTCTAGTTATTCGTTTCGAGCATCAGAACTGCGAAAATGTTGAGTTTCTCAAGCGTTTCTTACCTCCAAACTGCCATATCTCGCGAACGGTTTGACCAATCCGCAAAATTTCTGTTGCATCTGAAAGTAGAAACTCGCCCGAGTACAACGGTATGCGTACTTTTCCCCTAGGCCGTTCTAGTTATTCGTTTCGAGCATCAGAACTGCGAAAATGTTGAGTTTCTCAAGCGTTTCTTACCTACAAACTGCCATATCTCGCGAACGGATTGACCAATCCGCAAAATTTCTGTTGCATCTGAAAGTAGAAACTCACCCGATTACAACGGTATGCGTACTTTTCCCCTAGGCCGTTCTAGTTATTCGTTTCGAGCATCAGAACTGCGAAAATTTTGAGTTTCTCAAGCGTTTCTTACCTCCAAACTGCCATATCTCGCGAACGGATTGACCAATCCGCAAAAAATTTCTGTTGCATCTGAAAGTACAAACTCGCCCGATTACAACGGTAGGCGTACTTTTCCCCTACGCCGTTCTAGTTATTCGTTTCGAGCATCAGAACTGTGAAAATTTTGAGTTTCTCAAGCGTTTCTTACCTCCAAACTGCCATATCTCGCGAAAGGAATGACCAATCCGCAAAATTTCTGTTGCATCTGAAAGTAGAAACTCGCCCGATTACAAAGGTATGCGTACTTCTCCCCTAGTCCGTTCTAGTTATTCGTTTCGAGCATCAGAACTGCGAAAATTTTGAGTTTCTCAAGCGTTTCTTACCTCCAAACTGCCATATCTCGCGAACGGTTTGACCAATCCGCAAAATTTCTGTTGCAACTGAAAGTAGAAACTCGCCCGATTACAACGGTATGCGTACTTTTCCCCTAGGCCGTTCTAGTTATTCGTTTCGAGCATCAGAACTGCGAAAATGTTGAGTTTCTCAAGCGTTTCTTACCTACAAACTACCATATCTCGCGAACGGATTGACCAATCCGCAAAATTTCTGTTGCATCTGAAAGTAGAAACTCGCCCGATTACAACGGTATGCGTACTTTTCCCCTAGGCCGTTCTAGTCATTCGTTTCGAGCATCAGAACTGCGAAAATTTTGAGTTTCTCAAGCGTTTCTTACCTCCAAACTGCCATATCTCGCGAACGGATTGACCAATCCGCAAAATTTCTGTTGCATCTGAAAGTACAAACTCGCCCGATTACAACGGTATGCGTACTTTTCCCCTAGGCCGTTCTAGTTATTCGTTTCGAGCATCAGAACTGCGAAAATTTTGAGTTTCTTAAGCGTTTCTTACTTCCAAACTGCCATATCTCGCGAACGGATTGACCAATCCGCAAAATTTCTGTTGCATCTGAAAGTAGAAAGTCGCCCGATTACAACGGTATGCGTACTTTTCCCCTAGACCGCTCTAGTTATGCTTGTCGAGCATCAGAACTGCGAAAATTTTGAGTTTCTCAAGCGTTTCTTACCTCCAAACTGCCATATCTCGCGAACGGATTGACCAATCCGCAAAATTTCTGTTGCATCTGATAGTAGAAACTCGCCCGATTACAACGGTATGCGTACTTTTCCCCTAGGCCGCTCTAGTTATTCGTTTCGAGCATCAGAACTGTGGAAATTTTGAGTTTCTCAAGCGTTTCTTACTTCCAAACTGCCATATCTCGCGAACGGATTGACCAATCCGCAAAATTTCTGTTGCATCTGAAAGTAGAAACTCGCCGGATTACAACGGTATGCGTACTTTTCCCGTAGGCCGTTGTAGTTATTCGTTTCGAGCATGAGAACTGCGAAAATTTTGGGTTTCTCAAGCGTTGCTTACCTCCAAACTGCCATATCTCGCGAACGGATTGACCAATCCGCAAAATTTCTGTTGCATCTGAAAGTAGAAACTCGCCCGATTACAACGGTATGCGTACTTTTCCCCTGGTCCGTTCTGGTTATTCGTTTCGAGTATCAGAACTGTGATAATTTTGAGTTTCTCGACCGTTTCTTACTTCCAAACTGCCATATCTCGCGAACGGATTGACCAATCCGCAAAATTTCTGTTGCATCTGAAAGTAGAAAGTCGCCCGATTACAACGGTATGCGTACTTTTCCCCTAGACCGTTCTAGTTATGCTTGTCGAGCATTAGAACTGCGAAAATTTTGAGTTTCTCAAGCGTTTCTTACCTCCAAACTGCCATATCTCGCGAACGGAATGACTAATTCGCAAAATTTCTGTTGCATCTGAAAGTAGAAACTCGCCCGATTACAACGGTATGCGTACTTTTCCCCTAGGCCGTTCTAGTTATTCGTTTCGAGCATCAGAACTGCGAAAATTTTGAGTTTCTCAAGCGTTTCTTACCTACAAACTGCCATATCTCGCGAACGGATTGACCAATCCGCAAAATTTCTGTCGCATCTGAAAGTAGAAACTCGCCCGATTACAACGGTCTGCGTACTTTTCCCCTAGTCCGTTCTAGTTATTCGTTTCGAGCATCAGAACTGCGAAAATTTTGAGTTTCTCAAGCGTTTTTTACCTCCAAACTGCCATATCTCGCGAACGGATTGACCAATCCGCAAAATTTCTGTTGCATCTGAAAGTAGAAACTCGCCCGATTACAACGGTAGGCGTACTTTTCCCCTACGCCGTTCTAGTTAATCGTTTCGAGCATCAGAACTGCGAAAATTTTGAGTTTCTCAAGCGTTTCTTACCTACAAACTGCCATATCTCGCGAACGGATTGACCAATCCGCAAAATTTCTGTTGCATCTGAAAGTAGAAACTCGCCCGATTACAACGGTCTGCGTACTTTTCCCCTAGTCCGTTCTAGTTATTCGTTTCGAGCATCAGAACTGCGAAAATTTTGAGTTTCTCAAGCGTTTTTTACCTCCAAACTGCCATATCTCGCGAACGGATTGACCAATCCGCAAAATTTCTGTTGCATCTGAAAGTAGAAACTCGCCCGATTACAACGGTAGGCGTACTTTTCCCCTACGCCGTTCTAGTTATTCGTTTCGAGCATCAGAACTGCGAAAATTTTGAGTTTCTCAAGCGTTTCTTACCTCCAAACTGCCATATCTCGCGAAAGGAATGACCAATCCGCAAAATTTCTGTTGCATCTGAAAGTAGAAACTCGCCCGATTACAAAGGTATGCGTACTTCTCCCCTAGTCCGTTCTAGTTATTCGTTTCGAGCATCAGAACTGCGAAAATTTTGAGTTTCTCAAGCGTTTCTTACCTCCAAACTGCCATATCTCGCGAACGGTTTGACCAATCCGCAAAATTTCTGTTGCATCTGAAAGTAGATACTCGCCCGATTACAACGGTAGGCGTACTTTTCCCCTACGCCGTTCTAGTTATTCGTTTCGAGCATCAGAACTGCGAAAATTTTGAGTTTCTCAAGCGTTTCTTACCTCCAAACTGCCATATCTCGCGAAAGGAATGACCAATCCGCAAAATTTCTGTTGCATCTGAAAGTAGAAACTCGCCCGATTACAACGGTATGCGTACTTTTCCCCTAGGCCGTTCTAGTTATTCGTTTCGAGCATCAGAACTGCGAAAATTTTGAGTTTCTCAAGCGTTTCTTACCTACAAACTGCCATATCTCGCGAACGGATTGACCAATCCGCAAAATTTCTGTTGCATCTGAAAGTAGAAACTAGCCCAATTACAACGGTATGCGTACTTTTCCCCTAGGCCGTTCTGGTTATTCGTTTCGAGTATCAGAACTGTGATAATTTTGAATTTCTCGACCGTTTCTTGCCTCCAAACTGCCATATCTCGGGAACGGATTGACCAATCCGCAAAATTTCTGTTGCATCTGAAAGTAGAAACTCGCCCGATTACAACGGTATGCGTACTTTTCCCGTAGGCCGTTGTAGTTATTCGTTTCGAGCATGAGAACTGCGAAAATTTTGGGTTTCTCAAGCGTTGCTTACCTCCAAACTGCCATATCTCGCGAACGGATTGACCAATCCGCAAAATTTCTGTTGCATCTGAAAGTAGAAAGTCGCCCGATTACAACGGTATGCGTACTTTTCCCCTAGACCGTTCTAGTTATGCTTGTCGAGCATCAGAACTGCGAAAATTTTGAGTTTCTCAAGCGTTTCTTACCTCCAAACTGCCATATCTCGCGAACGGATTGACCAATCCGCAAAATTTCTGTTGCATCTGAAAGTAGGAACTCGCCCGATTACAACGGTATGCGTACTTTTCCCCTAGGCCGTTCTAGTTATTCGTTTCGAGCAGCAGAACTGCGAAAATGTTGAGTTTCTCAAGCGTTTCTTACCTACAAACTGCCATATCTCGCGAACGGATTGACCAATCCGCAAAATTTCTGTTGCATCTGAAAGTAGAAACTCGCCCGATTACAACGGTATGCGTACTTTTCCCCTAGGCCGTTCTAGTTATTCGTTTCGAGCATCAGAACTGCGAAAATTTTGAGTTTCTCAAGCGTTTCTTACCTCCAAACTGCCATATCTCGCGAACGGATTGACCAATCCGCAAAATTTCTGTTGCATCTGAAAGTACAAACTCGCCCGATTACAACGGTATGCGTACTTTTCCCCTAGGCCGTTCTAGTTATTCGTTCCGAGCATCAGAACTGCGAAAATTTTGAGTTTCTCAAGCGTTTCTTACATCCAAACTGCCATATCTCGCGATCGGATTGACCAATCCGCAAAATTTCTAATGCATCTGAAAGTAGAAACTCGCCCGATTACAACGGTATGCGTACTTTTCCCCTAGACCGCTCTAGTTATGCTTGTCGAGCATCAGAACTGCGAAAATTTTGAGTTTCTCAAGCGTTTCTTACCTCCAAACTGCCATATCTCGCGAACGGATTGACCAATCCGCAAAATTTCTGTTGCATCTGAAAGTAGAAACTCGCCCGATTACAACGGTATGCGTACTTTTCCCCTAGGCCGTTCTAGTTATTCGTTTCGAGCATCAGAACTGCGAAAATTTTGAGTTTCTCAAGCGTTTCTTACCTCCAAACTGCCATATCTCGCGAACGGATTGACCAATCCGCAAAATTTCTGTTGCATCTGAAAGTACAAACTCGCCCGATTACAACGGTATGCGTACTTTTCCCCTAGGCCGTTCTAGTTATTCGTTCCGAGCATCAGAACTGCGAAAATTTTGAGTTTCTCAAGCGTTTCTTACTTCCAAACTGCCATATCTCGCGAACGGATTGACCAATCCGCAAAATTTCTAATGCATCTGAAAGTAGAAACTCGCCCGATTACAACGGTATGCGTACTTTTCCCCTAGGCCGTTCTAGTTATTCGTTTCGAGCATCAGAACTGCGAAAATGTTGAGTTTCTCAAGCGTTTCTTACCTCCAAACTGCCATATCTCGCGAACGGATTGACCAATCCGCAAAATTTCTGTTGCATCTGAAAGTAGAAACTCGCCCGATTACAACGGTATGCGTACTTTTCCCCTAGGCCGCTCTAGTTATTCGTTTCGAGCATCAGAACTGTGAAAATTTTCAGTTTCTCAAACGTTTCTTACCTCCAAACTGCCATATCTCGCGAACGGATTGACCAATCCGCAAAATTTCTGTTGCATCTGAAAGTAGAAAGACGCCCGATTACAACGGTATGCGTACTTTTCCCCTAGACCGCTCTAGTTATGCTTGTCGAGCATCAGAACTGCGAAAATTTTGAGTTTCTCAAGCGTTTCTTACCTCCAAACTGCCATATCTCGCGAACGGATTGACCAATCCGCAAAATTTCTGTTGCATCTGAAAGTAGGAACTCGCCCGATTACAACGGTATGCGTACTTTTCCCCTAGGCCGTTCTAGTTATTCGTTTCGAGCAGCAGAACTGCGAAAATGTTGAGTTTCTCAAGCGTTTCTTACCTACAAACTGCCATATCTCGCGAACGGATTGACCAATCCGCAAAATTTCTGTTGCATCTGAAAGTAGAAACTCGCCCGATTACAACGGTATGCGTACTTTTCCCCTAGGCCGTTCTAGTTATTCGTTTCGAGCATCAGAACTGCGAAAATTTTGAGTTTCTCAAGCGTTTCTTACCTCCAAACTGCCATATCTCGCGAACGGATTGACCAATCCGCAAAATTTCTGTTGCATCTGAAAGTACAAACTCGCCCGATTACAACGGTATGCGTACTTTTCCCCTAGGCCGTTCTAGTTATTCGTTCCGAGCATCAGAACTGCGAAAATTTTGAGTTTCTCAAGCGTTTCTTACATCCAAACTGCCATATCTCGCGATCGGATTGACCAATCCGCAAAATTTCTAATGCATCTGAAAGTAGAAACTCGCCCGATTACAACGGTATGCGTACTTTTCCCCTAGGCCGTTCTAGTTATTCGTTTCGAGCATCAGAACTGCGAAAATGTTGAGTTTCTCAAGCGTTTCTTACCTCCAAACTGCCATATCTCGCGAACGGGTTGACCAATCCGCAAAATTTCTGTTGCATCTGAAAGTAGAAACCCGCCCGATTACAACGGTATGCGTACTTTTCCCCTAGGCCGCTCTAGTTATTCGTTTCGAGCATCAGAACTGTGAAAATTTTGAGTTTCTCAACCGTTTCTTACCTCCAAACTGCCATATCTCGCGAACGGATTGACCAATCCGCAAAATTTCTGTTGCATCTGAAAGTAGAAAGTCGCCCGATTACAACGGTATGCGTACTTTTCCCCTAGACAGCTCTAGTTATGCTTGTCGAGCATCAGAACTGCGAAAATTTTGAGTTTCTCAAGCGTTTCTTACCTCCAAACTGCCATATCTCGCGAACGGATTGACCAATCCGCAAAATTTCTGTTGCATCTGAAAGTAGAAACTCGCCCGATTACAACGGTATGCGTACTTTTCCCCTAGGCCGCTCTAGTTATTCGTTTCGAGCATCAGAACTGTGAAAATTTTGAGTTTCTCAAGCGTTTCTTACTTCCAAACTGCCATATCTCGCGAACGGATTGACCAATCCGCAAAATTTCTGTTGCATCTGAAAGTAGAAACTCGCCGGATTACAACGGTATGCGTACTTTTCCCGTAGGCCGTTGTAGTTATTCGTTTCGAGCATGAGAACTGCGAAAATTTTGGGTTTCTCAAGCGTTGCTTACCTCCAAACTGCCATATCTCGCGAACGGATTGACCAATCCGCAAAATTTCTGTTGCATCTGAAAGTAGAAACTCGCCCGATTACAACGGTATGCGTGCTTTTCCCCTGGGCCGTTCTGGTTATTCGTTTCGAGTATCAGAACTGTGATAATTTTGAGTTTCTCGACCGTTTCTTACTTCCAAACTGCCATATCTCGCGAACGGATTGACCAATCCGCAAAATTTCTGTTGCATCTGAAAGTAGAAGGTCGCCCGATTACAACGGTATGCGTACTTTTCCCCTAGACCGTTCTAGTTATGCTTGTCGAGCATCAGAACTGCGAAAATTTTGAGTTTCTCAAGCGTTTCTTACCTCCAAACTGCCATATCTCGCGAACGGAATGACTAATCCGCAAAATTTCTGTTGCATCTGAAAGTAGAAACTCGCCCGATTACAACGGTATGCGTACTTTTCCCCTAGGCCGTTCTAGTTATTCGTTTCGAGCATCAGAACTGCGAAAATTTTGAGTTTCTCAAGCGTTTCTTACCTCCAAACTGCCATATCTCGCGAACGGATTGACCAATCCGCAAAATTTCTGTTGCATCTGAAAGTAGAAACTCGCCCGATTACAACGGTAGGCGTACTTTTCCCCTACGCCGTTCTAGTTATTCGTTTCGAGCATCAGAACTGCGAAAATTTTGAGTTTCTCAAGCGTTTCTTACCTCCAAACTGCCATATCTCGCGAAAGGAATGACCAATCCGCAAAATTTCTGTTGCATCTGAAAGTAGAAACTCGCCCGATTACAAAGGTATGCGTACTTCTCCCCTAGTCCGTTCTAGTTATTCGTTTCGAGCATCAGAACTGCGAAAATTTTGAGTTTCTCAAGCGTTTCTTACCTCCAAACTGCCATATCTCGCGAACGGATTGACCAATCCGCAAAATTTCTGTTGCATCTGAAAGTAGAAAGTCGCCCGATTGCAACGGTATGCGTACATTTCCCCTAGACCGTTCTAGTTATGCTTGTCGAGCATCAGAACTGCGAAAATTTTGAGTTTCTCAAGCGTTTCTTACCTCCAAACTGCCATATCTCGCGAACGGATTGACTAATCCGCAAAATTTCTGTTGCATCTGAAAGTAGAAACTCGCCCGCTTACAACGGTATGCGTACTTTTCCCCTAGGCCGTTCTAGTTATTCGTTTCGAGCATCAGAACTGCGAAAATTTTGAGTTTCTCGAGCGTTTCTTACCTCCAAACTGCCATATCTCGCGAACGGATTGACCAATCCTCAAAATTTCTGTTGCATCTGAAAGTAGAAACTCGCCCGATTACAACGGTATGCGTACTTTTCCCCTAGGCCGTTCTGGTTATTCGTTTCGAGTATCAGAACTGTGATAATTTTGAGTTTCTCGACCGTTTCTTGCCTCCAAACTGCCATATCTCTCGAACGGATTGACCAATCCGCAAAATTTCTGTTGCATCTGAAAGTAGAAACTCGCCCGATTACAACGGTATGCGTACGTTTCCCCAAGTCCGTTCTAGTTATTCGTTTCGATCATCAGAACTGCGAAAATGTTGAGTTTCTCAAGCGTTTCTTACCTCCAAACTGCCATATCTCGCGAACGGATTGACCAATCCGCAAAATATCTGTTGCATCTGAAAGTAGAAACTCGCCCGATTACAACGGTATGCGTACTTTTCCCCGAGGCCGTTCTAGTTATTCGTTTCGAGCATCAGAACTGCGAAAATTTTGAGTTTCTCAAGCGTTTCTTACTTCCAAACTGCCACATCTCGCGGACGGATTGACCAATCCGCAAAATTTCTGTTGCATCTGAAAGTAGAAACTCGCCCGATTACAACGGTATGCGTCCTTGTCCCCTAGACCGTTCTAGTTATGCTTGTCGAGCATCAGAACTGCGAAAATTTTGAGTTTCTCCAGCGTTTCTTACCTCCAAACTGCCATATCTCGCGAACGGATCGACTAATCCGCAAAATTACTGATGCATCTGAAAGTAGCAACACGCCCGATTACAACGGTATGCGTACTTTTCCCCTAGGCCGTTCTAATTATTCGTTTCGTGCATCAGAACTGCGAAAATTTTGAGTTTCTCAAGCGTTTCTTACCTCCAAACTGCCATATCTCGCGAATGGATTGACCAATCCGCAAAATTTCTGTTGCATCTGAAAGTAGAAGCTCGCCCGATTACAACGGTGTGCGTACTTTTCCCCTAGGCCGTTCTAGTTATTCGTTTCGAGCATCAGAACTGCGAAAATTTTGAGTTTCTCAAGCGTTTCTTACTTCCAAACTGCCATATCTCGCGAACAGTTTGCCCAATCCGCAAAATTTCTGTTGCATCTGAAAGTAGAAACTCGCCCGATTACAACGGTATTCGTACTTTTCCCCTAGGCCGTTCTGGTTATTCGTTTCGAGCATCAGAACTGCGAAAATGTTGAGTTTCTCGAGCGTTTCTTACCTCCAAACTGCCATATCTCGCGAACGGTTTGACCAATCCGCAAAATTTCTGTTGCATCTGAAAGTAGAAACTCGCCCGAGTACAACGGTATGCGTACTTTTCCCCTAGGCCGTTCTAGTTATTCGTTTCGAGCATCAGAACTGCGAAAATGTTGAGTTTCTCAAGCGTTTCTTACCTACAAACTGCCATATCTCGCGAAAGGATTGACCAATCCGCAAAATTTCTGTTGCATCTGAAAGTAGAAACTCACCCGATTACAACGGTATGCGTACTTTTCCCCTAGGCCGTTCTAGTTATTCGTTTCGAGCATCAGAACTGCGAAAATTTTGAGTTTCTCAAGCGTTTCTTACCTCCAAACTGCCATATCTCGCGAACGGTTTGACCAATCCGCAAAATTTCTGTTGCATCTGAAAGTAGAAACTCGCCCGAGTACAACGGTATGCGTACTTTTCCCCTAGGCCGTTCTAGTTATTCGTTTCGAGCATCAGAACTGCGAAAATGTTGAGTTTCTCAAGCGTTTCTTACCTCCAAACTGCCATATCTCGCGAACGGTTTGACCAATCCGCAAAATTTCTGTTGCATCTGAAAGTAGAAACTCGCCCGAGTACAACGGTATGCGTACTTTTCCCCTAGGCCGTTCTAGTTATTCGTTTCGAGCATCAGAACTGCGAAAATGTTGAGTTTCTCAAGCGTTTCTTACATACAAACTGCCATATCTCGCGAACGGATTGACCAATCCGCAAAATTTCTAATGCATCTGAAAGTAGAAACTCGCCCGATTACAACGGTATGCGTACTTTTCCCCTAGACCGCTCTAGTTATGCTTGTCGAGCATCAGAACTGCGAAAATTTTGAGTTTCTCAAGCGTTTCTTACCTCCAAACTGCCATATCTCGCGAACGGATTGACCAATCCGCAAAATTTCTGTTGCATCTGAAAGTAGAAACTCGCCCGATTACAACGGTATGCGTACTTTTCCCCTAGGCCGTTCTAGTTATTCGTTTCGAGCATCAGAACTGCGAAAATTTTGAGTTTCTCAAGCGTTTCTTACCTCCAAACTGCCATATCTCGCGAACGGATTGACCAATCCGCAAAATTTCTGTTGCATCTGAAAGTACAAACTCGCCCGATTACAACGGTATGCGTACTTTTCCCCTAGGCCGTTCTAGTTATTCGTTCCGAGCATCAGAACTGCGAAAATTTTGAGTTTCTCAAGCGTTTCTTACTTCCAAACTGCCATATCTCGCGAACGGATTGACCAATCCGCAAAATTTCTAATGCATCTGAAAGTAGAAACTCGCCCGATTACAACGGTATGCGTACTTTTCCCCTAGGCCGTTCTAGTTATTCGTTTCGAGCATCAGAACTGCGAAAATGTTGAGTTTCTCAAGCGTTTCTTACCTCCAAACTGCCATATCTCGCGAACGGATTGACCAATCCGCAAAATTTCTGTTGCATCTGAAAGTAGAAACTCGCCCGATTACAACGGTATGCGTACTTTTCCCCTAGGCCGCTCTAGTTATTCGTTTCGAGCATCAGAACTGTGAAAATTTTCAGTTTCTCAACCGTTTCTTACCTCCAAACTGCCATATCTCGCGAACGGATTGACCAATCCGCAAAATTTCTGTTGCATCTGAAAGTAGAAAGACGCCCGATTACAACGGTATGCGTACTTTTCCCCTAGACCGCTCTAGTTATGCTTGTCGAGCATCAGAACTGCGAAAATTTTGAGTTTCTCAAGCGTTTCTTACCTCCAAACTGCCATATCTCGCGAACGGATTGACCAATCCGCAAAATTTCTGTTGCATCTGAAAGTAGGAACTCGCCCGATTACAACGGTATGCGTACTTTTCCCCTAGGCCGTTCTAGTTATTCGTTTCGAGCAGCAGAACTGCGAAAATGTTGAGTTTCTCAAGCGTTTCTTACCTACAAACTGCCATATCTCGCGAACGGATTGACCAATCCGCAAAATTTCTGTTGCATCTGAAAGTAGAAACTCGCCCGATTACAACGGTATGCGTACTTTTCCCCTAGGCCGTTCTAGTTATTCGTTTCGAGCATCAGAACTGCGAAAATTTTGAGTTTCTCAAGCGTTTCTTACCTCCAAACTGCCATATCTCGCGAACGGATTGACCAATCCGCAAAATTTCTGTTGCATCTGAAAGTACAAACTCGCCCGATTACAACGGTATGCGTACTTTTCCCCTAGGCCGTTCTAGTTATTCGTTCCGAGCATCAGAACTGCGAAAATTTTGAGTTTCTCAAGCGTTTCTTACATCCAAACTGCCATATCTCGCGATCGGATTGACCAATCCGCAAAATTTCTAATGCATCTCAAAGTAGAAACTCGCCCGATTACAACGGTATGCGTACTTTTCCCCTAGGCCGTTCTAGTTATTCGTTTCGAGCATCAGAACTGCGAAAATGTTGAGTTTCTCAAGCGTTTCTTACCTCCAAACTGCCATATCTCGCGAACGGGTTGACCAATCCGCAAAATTTCTGTTGCATCTGAAAGTAGAAACCCGCCCGATTACAACGGTATGCGTACTTTTCCCCTAGGCCGCTCTAGTTATTCGTTTCGAGCATCAGAACTGTGAAAATTTTGAGTTTCTCAACCGTTTCTTACCTCCAAACTGCCATATCTCGCGAACGGATTGACCAATCCGCAAAATTTCTGTTGCATCTGAAAGTAGAAAGTCGCCCGATTACAACGGTATGCGTACTTTTCCCCTAGACAGCTCTAGTTATGCTTGTCGAGCATCAGAACTGCGAAAATTTTGAGTTTCTCAAGCGTTTCTTACCTCCAAACTGCCATATCTCGCGAACGGATTGACCAATCCGCAAAATTTCTGTTGCATCTGAAAGTAGAAACTCGCCCGATTACAACGGTATGCGTACTTTTCCCCTAGGCCGCTCTAGTTATTCGTTTCGAGCATCAGAACTGTGAAAATTTTGAGTTTCTCAAGCGTTTCTTACTTCCAAACTGCCATATCTCGCGAACGGATTGACCAATCCGCAAAATTTCTGTTGCATCTGAAAGTAGAAACTCGCCGGATTACAACGGTATGCGTACTTTTCCCGTAGGCCGTTGTAGTTATTCGTTTCGAGCATGAGAACTGCGAAAATTTTGGGTTTCTCAAGCGTTGCTTACCTCCAAACTGCCATATCTCGCGAACGGATTGACCAATCCGCAAAATTTCTGTTGCATCTGAAAGTAGAAACTCGCCCGATTACAACGGTATGCGTGCTTTTCCCCTGGGCCGTTCTGGTTATTCGTTTCGAGTATCAGAACTGTGATAATTTTGAGTTTCTCGACCGTTTCTTACTTCCAAACTGCCATATCTCGCGAACGGATTGACCAATCCGCAAAATTTCTGTTGCATCTGAAAGTAGAAGGTCGCCCGATTACAACGGTATGCGTACTTTTCCCCTAGACCGTTCTAGTTATGCTTGTCGAGCATCAGAACTGCGAAAATTTTGAGTTTCTCAAGCGTTTCTTACCTCCAAACTGCCATATCTCGCGAACGGAATGACTAATCCGCAAAATTTCTGTTGCATCTGAAAGTAGAAACTCGCCCGATTACAACGGTATGCGTACTTTTCCCCTAGGCCGTTCTAGTTATTCGTTTCGAGCATCAGAACTGCGAAAATTTTGAGTTTCTCAAGCGTTTCTTACCTCCAAACTGCCATATCTCGCGAACGGATTGACCAATCCGCAAAATTTCTGTTGCATCTGAAAGTAGAAACTCGCCCGATTACAACGGTAGGCGTACTTTTCCCCTACGCCGTTCTAGTTATTCGTTTCGAGCATCAGAACTGCGAAAATTTTGAGTTTCTCAAGCGTTTCTTACCTCCAAACTGCCATATCTCGCGAAAGGAATGACCAATCCGCAAAATTTCTGTTGCATCTGAAAGTAGAAACTCGCCCGATTACAAAGGTATGCGTACTTCTCCCCTAGTCCGTTCTAGTTATTCGTTTCGAGCATCAGAACTGCGAAAATTTTGAGTTTCTCAAGCGTTTCTTACCTCCAAACTGCCATATCTCGCGAACGGATTGACCAATCCGCAAAATTTCTGTTGCATCTGAAAGTAGAAAGTCGCCCGATTGCAACGGTATGCGTACATTTCCCCTAGACCGTTCTAGTTATGCTTGTCGAGCATCAGAACTGCGAAAATTTTGAGTTTCTCAAGCGTTTCTTACCTCCAAACTGCCATATCTCGCGAACGGATTGACTAATCCGCAAAATTTCTGTTGCATCTGAAAGTAGAAACTCGCCCGCTTACAACGGTATGCGTACTTTTCCCCTAGGCCGTTCTAGTTATTCGTTTCGAGCATCAGAACTGCGAAAATTTTGAGTTTCTCGAGCGTTTCTTACCTCCAAACTGCCATATCTCGCGAACGGATTGACCAATCCTCAAAATTTCTGTTGCATCTGAAAGTAGAAACTCGCCCGATTACAACGGTATGCGTACTTTTCCCCTAGGCCGTTCTGGTTATTCGTTTCGAGTATCAGAACTGTGATAATTTTGAGTTTCTCGACCGTTTCTTGCCTCCAAACTGCCATATCTCTCGAACGGATTGACCAATCCGCAAAATTTCTGTTGCATCTGAAAGTAGAAACTCGCCCGATTACAACGGTATGCGTACGTTTCCCCAAGTCCGTTCTAGTTATTCGTTTCGATCATCAGAACTGCGAAAATGTTGAGTTTCTCAAGCGTTTCTTACCTCCAAACTGCCATATCTCGCGAACGGATTGACCAATCCGCAAAATTTCTGTTGCATCTGAAAGTAGAAACTCGCCCGATTACAACGGTATGCGTACTTTTCCCCGAGGCCGTTCTAGTTATTCGTTTCGAGCATCAGAACTGCGAAAATTTTGAGTTTCTCAAGCGTTTCTTACTTCCAAACTGCCACATCTCGCGGACGGATTGACCAATCCGCAAAATTTCTGTTGCATCTGAAAGTAGAAACTCGCCCGATTACAACGGTATGCGTCCTTGTCCCCTAGACCGTTCTAGTTATGCTTGTCGAGCATCAGAACTGCGAAAATTTTGAGTTTCTCCAGCGTTTCTTACCTCCAAACTGCCATATCTCGCGAACGGATCGACTAATCCGCAAAATTACTGATGCATCTGAAAGTAGCAACACGCCCGATTACAACGGTATGCGTACTTTTCCCCTAGGCCGTTCTAATTATTCGTTTCGTGCATCAGAACTGCGAAAATTTTGAGTTTCTCAAGCGTTTCTTACCTCCAAACTGCCATATCTCGCGAATGGATTGACCAATCCGCAAAATTTCTGTTGCATCTGAAAGTAGAAGCTCGCCCGATTACAACGGTGTGCGTACTTTTCCCCTAGGCCGTTCTAGTTATTCGTTTCGAGCATCAGAACTGCGAAAATTTTGAGTTTCTCAAGCGTTTCTTACTTCCAAACTGCCATATCTCGCGAACAGTTTGCCCAATCCGCAAAATTTCTGTTGCATCTGAAAGTAGAAACTCGCCCGATTACAACGGTATTCGTACTTTTCCCCTAGGCCGTTCTGGTTATTCGTTTCGAGCATCAGAACTGCGAAAATGTTGAGTTTCTCGAGCGTTTCTTACCTCCAAACTGCCATATCTCGCGAACGGTTTGACCAATCCGCAAAATTTCTGTTGCATCTGAAAGTAGAAACTCGCCCGAGTACAACGGTATGCGTACTTTTCCCCTAGGCCGTTCTAGTTATTCGTTTCGAGCATCAGAACTGCGAAAATGTTGAGTTTCTCAAGCGTTTCTTACCTACAAACTGCCATATCTCGCGAACGGATTGACCAATCCGCAAAATTTCTGTTGCATCTGAAAGTAGAAACTCACCCGATTACAACGGTATGCGTACTTTTCCCCTAGGCCGTTCTAGTTATTCGTTTCGAGCATCAGAACTGCGAAAATTTTGAGTTTCTCAAGCGTTTCTTACCTCCAAACTGCCATATCTCGCGAACGGTTTGACCAATCCGCAAAATTTCTGTTGCATCTGAAAGTAGAAACTCGCCCGAGTACAACGGTATGCGTACTTTTCCCCTAGGCCGTTCTAGTTATTCGTTTCGAGCATCAGAACTGCGAAAATGTTGAGTTTCTCAAGCGTTTCTTACCTCCAAACTGCCATATCTCGCGAACGGTTTGACCAATCCGCAAAATTTCTGTTGCATCTGAAAGTAGAAACTCGCCCGAGTACAACGGTATGCGTACTTTTCCCCTAGGCCGTTCTAGTTATTCGTTTCGAGCATCAGAACTGCGAAAATGTTGAGTTTCTCAAGCGTTTCTTACATACAAACTGCCATATCTCGCGAACGGATTGACCAATCCGCAAAATTTCTGTTGCATCTGAAAGTAGAAACTCACCCGATTACAACGGTTTGCGTACTTTTCCCCTAGGCCGTTCTAGTTATTCGTTTCGAGCATCAGAACTGCGAAAATTTTGAGTTTCTCAAGCGTTTCTTACCTCCAAACTGCCATATCTCGCGAACGGATTGACCAATCCGCAAAAAATTTCTGTTGCATCTGAAAGTACAAACTCGCCCGATTACAACGGTAGGCGTACTTTTCCCCTACGCCGTTCTAGTTATTCGTTTCGAGCATCAGAACTGTGAAAATTTTGAGTTTCTCAAGCGTTTCTTACCTCCAAACTGCCATATCTCGCGAAAGGAATGACCAATCCGCAAAATTTCTGTTGCATCTGAAAGTAGAAACTCGCCCGATTACAGAGGTATGCGTACTTCTCCCCTAGTCCGTTCTAGTTATTCGTTTCGAGCATCAGAACTGCGAAAATTTTGAGTTTCTCAAGCGTTTCTTACCTCCAAACTGCCATATCTCGCGAACGGTTTGACCAATCCGCAAAATTTCTGTTGCAACTGAAAGTAGAAACTCGCCCGATTACAACGGTATGCGTACTTTTCCCCTAGGCCGTTCTAGTTATTCGTTTCGAGCATCAGAACTGCGAAAATGCTGAGTTTCTCAAGCGTTTCTTACCTACAAACTACCATATCTCGCGAACGGATTGACCAATCCGCAAAATTTCTGTTGCATCTGAAAGTAGAAACTCGCCCGATTACAACGGTATGCGTACTTTTCCCCTAGGCCGTTCTAGTCATTCGTTTCGAGCATCAGAACTGCGAAAATTTTGAGTTTCTCAAGCGTTTCTTACCTCCAAACTGCCATATCTCGCGAACGGATTGACCAATCCGCATAATTTCTGTTGCATCTGAAAGTACAAACTCGCCCGATTACAACGGTATGCGTACTTTTCCCCTAGGCCGTTCTAGTTATTCGTTTCGAGCATCAGAACTGCGAAAATTTTGAGTTTCTTAAGCGTTTCTTACTTCCAAACTGCCATAACTCGCGAACGGATTGACCAATCCGCAAAATTTCTGTTGCATCTGAAAGTAGAAAGTCGCCCGATTACAACGGTATGCGTACTTTTCCCCTAGACCGCTCTAGTTATGCTTGTCGAGCATCAGAACTGCGAAAATTTTGAGTTTCTCAAGCGTTTCTTACCTCCAAACTGCCATATCTCGCGAACGGATTGACCAATCCGCAAAATTTCTGTTGCATCTGAAAGTAGAAACTCGCCCGATTACAACGGTATGCGTACTTTTCCCTAGGCCGCTCTAGTTATTCGTTTCGAGCATCAGAACTGTGAAAATTTTGAGTTTATCAAGCGTTTCTTACTTCCAAACTGCCATATCTCGCGAACGGATTGACCAATCCGCAAAATTTCTGTTGCATCTGAAAGTAGAAACTCGCCGGATTACAACGGTATGCGTACTTTTCCCGTAGGCCGTTGTAGTTATTCGTTTCGAGCATGAGAACTGCGAAAATTTTGGGTTTCTCAAGCGTTGCTTACCTCCAAACTGCCATATCTCGCGAACGGATTGACCAATCCGCAAAATTTCTGTTGCATCTGAAAGTAGAAACTCGCCCGATTACAACGGTATGCGTACTTTTCCCCTGGGCCGTTCTGGTTATTCGTTTCGAGTATCAGAACTGTGATAATTTTGAGTTTCTCAAGCGTTTCTTACCTCCAAACTGCCATATCTCGCGAACGGATTGACCAATCCGCAAAATTTCTGTTGCATCTGAAAGTAGAAACTCGCCCGATTACAACGGTATGCGTACTTTTCCCCTAGGCCGCTCTAGTTATTCGTTTCGAGCATCAGAACTGTGAAAATTTTGAGTTTCTCAAGCGTTTCTTACTTCCAAACTGCCATATCTCGCGAACGGATTGACCAATCCGCAAAATTTCTGTTGCATCTGAAAGTAGAAACTCGCCGGATTACAACGGTATGCGTACTTTTCCCGTAGGCCGTTGTAGTTATTCGTTTCGAGCATGAGAACTGCGAAAATTTTGGGTTTCTCAAGCGTTGCTTACCTCCAAACTGCCATATCTCGCGAACGGATTGACCAATCCGCAAAATTTCTGTTGCATCTGAAAGTAGAAAGTCGCCCGATTACAACGGTATGCGTACTTTTCCCCTAGACCGTTCTAGTTATGCTTGTCGAGCATCAGAACTGCGAAAATTTTGAGTTTCTCAAGCGTTTCTTACCTCCAAACTGCCATATCTCGCGAACGGAATGACTAATCCGCAAAATTTCTGTTGCATCTGAAAGTAGAAACTCGCCCGATTACAACGGTATGCGTACTTTTCCCCTAGGCCGTTCTAGTTATTCGTTTCGAGCATCAGAACTGCGAAAATTTTGAGTTTCTCAAGCGTTTCTTACCTACAAACTGCCATATCTCGCGAACGGATTGACCAATCCGCAAAATTTCTGTTGCATCTGAAAGTAGAAACTCGCCCGATTACAACGGTCTGCGTACTTTTCCCCTAGTCCGTTCTAGTTATTCGTTTCGAGCATCAGAACTGCGAAAATTTTGAGTTTCTCAAGCGTTTCTTACCTCCAAACTGCCATATCTCGCGAACGGATTGACCAATCCGCAAAATTTCTGTTGCATCTGAAAGTAGAAAGTCGCCCGATTGCAACGGTATGCGTACATTTCCCCTAGACCGTTCTAGTTATGCTTGTCGAGCATCAGAACTGCGAAAATTTTGAGTTTCTCAAGCGTTTCTTACCTCCAAACTGCCATATCTCGCGAACGGATTGACTAATCCGCAAAATTTCTGTTGCATCTGAAAGTAGAAACTCGCCCGCTTACAACGGTATGCGTACTTTTCCCCTAGGCCGTTCTAGTTATTCGTTTCGAGCATCAGAACTGCGAAAATTTTGAGTTTCTCGAGCGTTTCTTACCTCCAAACTGCCATATCTCGCGAACGGATTGACCAATCCTCAAAATTTCTGTTGCATCTGAAAGTAGAAACTCGCCCGATTACAACGGTATGCGTACTTTTCCCCTAGGCCGTTCTGGTTATTCGTTTCGAGTATCAGAACTGTGATAATTTTGAGTTTCTCGACCGTTTCTTGCCTCCAAACTGCCATATCTCTCGAACGGATTGACCAATCCGCAAAATTTCTGTTGCATCTGAAAGTAGAAACTCGCCCGATTACAACGGTATGCGTACGTTTCCCCAAGTCCGTTCTAGTTATTCGTTTCGATCATCAGAACTGCGAAAATGTTGAGTTTCTCAAGCGTTTCTTACCTCCAAACTGCCATATCTCGCGAACGGATTGACCAATCCGCAAAATTTCTGTTGCATCTGAAAGTAGAAACTCGCCCGATTACAACGGTATGCGTACTTTTCCCCGAGGCCGTTCTAGTTATTCGTTTCGAGCATCAGAACTGCGAAAATTTTGAGTTTCTCAAGCGTTTCTTACTTCCAAACTGCCACATCTCGCGGACGGATTGACCAATCCGCAAAATTTCTGTTGCATCTGAAAGTAGAAACTCGCCCGATTACAACGGTATGCGTCCTTGTCCCCTAGACCGTTCTAGTTATGCTTGTCGAGCATCAGAACTGCGAAAATTTTGAGTTTCTCCAGCGTTTCTTACCTCCAAACTGCCATATCTCGCGAACGGATCGACTAATCCGCAAAATTACTGATGCATCTGAAAGTAGCAACACGCCCGATTACAACGGTATGCGTACTTTTCCCCTAGGCCGTTCTAATTATTCGTTTCGTGCATCAGAACTGCGAAAATTTTGAGTTTCTCAAGCGTTTCTTACCTCCAAACTGCCATATCTCGCGAATGGATTGACCAATCCGCAAAATTTCTGTTGCATCTGAAAGTAGAAGCTCGCCCGATTACAACGGTGTGCGTACTTTTCCCCTAGGCCGTTCTAGTTATTCGTTTCGAGCATCAGAACTGCGAAAATTTTGAGTTTCTCAAGCGTTTCTTACTTCCAAACTGCCATATCTCGCGAACAGTTTGCCCAATCCGCAAAATTTCTGTTGCATCTGAAAGTAGAAACTCGCCCGATTACAACGGTATTCGTACTTTTCCCCTAGGCCGTTCTGGTTATTCGTTTCGAGCATCAGAACTGCGAAAATGTTGAGTTTCTCGAGCGTTTCTTACCTCCAAACTGCCATATCTCGCGAACGGTTTGACCAATCCGCAAAATTTCTGTTGCATCTGAAAGTAGAAACTCGCCCGAGTACAACGGTATGCGTACTTTTCCCCTAGGCCGTTCTAGTTATTCGTTTCGAGCATCAGAACTGCGAAAATGTTGAGTTTCTCAAGCGTTTCTTACCTACAAACTGCCATATCTCGCGAACGGATTGACCAATCCGCAAAATTTCTGTTGCATCTGAAAGTAGAAACTCACCCGATTACAACGGTATGCGTACTTTTCCCCTAGGCCGTTCTAGTTATTCGTTTCGAGCATCAGAACTGCGAAAATTTTGAGTTTCTCAAGCGTTTCTTACCTCCAAACTGCCATATCTCGCGAACGGTTTGACCAATCCGCAAAATTTCTGTTGCATCTGAAAGTAGAAACTCGCCCGAGTACAACGGTATGCGTACTTTTCCCCTAGGCCGTTCTAGTTATTCGTTTCGAGCATCAGAACTGCGAAAATGTTGAGTTTCTCAAGCGTTTCTTACCTCCAAACTGCCATATCTCGCGAACGGTTTGACCAATCCGCAAAATTTCTGTTGCATCTGAAAGTAGAAACTCACCCGATTACAACGGTATGCGTACTTTTCCCCTAGGCCGTTCTAGTTATTCGTTTCGAGCATCAGAACTGCGAAAATTTTGAGTTTCTCAAGCGTTTCTTACCTCCAAACTGCCATATCTCGCGAACGGTTTGACCAATCCGCAAAATTTCTGTTGCATCTGAAAGTAGAAACTCGCCCGAGTACAACGGTATGCGTACTTTTCCCCTAGGCCGTTCTAGTTATTCGTTTCGAGCATCAGAACTGCGAAAATGTTGAGTTTCTCAAGCGTTTCTTACCTCCAAACTGCCATATCTCGCGAACGGTTTGACCAATCCGCAAAATTTCTGTTGCATCTGAAAGTAGAAACTCGCCCGAGTACAACGGTATGCGTACTTTTCCCCTAGGCCGTTCTAGTTATTCGTTTCGAGCATCAGAACTGCGAAAATGTTGAGTTTCTCAAGCGTTTCTTACATACAAACTGCCATATCTCGCGAACGGATTGACCAATCCGCAAAATTTCTGTTGCATCTGAAAGTAGAAACTCACCCGATTACAACGGTTTGCGTACTTTTCCCCTAGGCCGTTCTAGTTATTCGTTTCGAGCATCAGAACTGCGAAAATTTTGAGTTTCTCAAGCGTTTCTTACCTCCAAACTGCCATATCTCGCGAACGGATTGACCAATCCGCAAAAAATTTCTGTTGCATCTGAAAGTACAAACTCGCCCGATTACAACGGTAGGCGTACTTTTCCCCTACGCCGTTCTAGTTATTCGTTTCGAGCATCAGAACTGTGAAAATTTTGAGTTTCTCAAGCGTTTCTTACCTCCAAACTGCCATATCTCGCGAAAGGAATGACCAATCCGCAAAATTTCTGTTGCATCTGAAAGTAGAAACTCGCCCGATTACAGAGGTATGCGTACTTCTCCCCTAGTCCGTTCTAGTTATTCGTTTCGAGCATCAGAACTGCGAAAATTTTGAGTTTCTCAAGCGTTTCTTACCTCCAAACTGCCATATCTCGCGAACGGTTTGACCAATCCGCAAAATTTCTGTTGCAACTGAAAGTAGAAACTCGCCCGATTACAACGGTATGCGTACTTTTCCCCTAGGCCGTTCTAGTTATTCGTTTCGAGCATCAGAACTGCGAAAATGCTGAGTTTCTCAAGCGTTTCTTACCTACAAACTACCATATCTCGCGAACGGATTGACCAATCCGCAAAATTTCTGTTGCATCTGAAAGTAGAAACTCGCCCGATTACAACGGTATGCGTACTTTTCCCCTAGGCCGTTCTAGTCATTCGTTTCGAGCATCAGAACTGCGAAAATTTTGAGTTTCTCAAGCGTTTCTTACCTCCAAACTGCCATATCTCGCGAACGGATTGACCAATCCGCAAAATTTCTGTTGCATCTGAAAGTACAAACTCGCCCGATTACAACGGTATGCGTACTTTTCCCCTAGGCCGTTCTAGTTATTCGTTTCGAGCATCAGAACTGCGAAAATTTTGAGTTTCTTAAGCGTTTCTTACTTCCAAACTGCCATAACTCGCGAACGGATTGACCAATCCGCAAAATTTCTGTTGCATCTGAAAGTAGAAAGTCGCCCGATTACAACGGTATGCGTACTTTTCCCCTAGACCGCTCTAGTTATGCTTGTCGAGCATCAGAACTGCGAAAATTTTGAGTTTCTCAAGCGTTTCTTACCTCCAAACTGCCATATCTCGCGAACGGATTGACCAATCCGCAAAATTTCTGTTGCATCTGAAAGTAGAAACTCGCCCGATTACAACGGTATGCGTACTTTTCCCCTAGACCGTTCTGGTTATTCGTTTCGAGCATCAGAACTGCGAAAATGTTGAGTTTCTCGAGCGTTTCTTACCTCCAAACTGCCATATCTCGCGAACGGTTTGACCAATCCGCAAAATTTCTGTTGCATCTGAAAGTAGAAACTCGCCCGAGTACAACGGTATGCGTACTTTTCCCCTAGGCCGTTCTAGTTATTCGTTTCGAGCATCAGAACTGCGAAAATGTTGAGTTTCTCAAGCGTTTCTTACCTACAAACTGCCATATCTCGCGAACGGATTGACCAATCCGCAAAATTTCTGTTGCATCTGAAAGTAGAAACTCACCCGATTACAACGGTATGCGTACTTTTCCCCTAGGCCGTTCTAGTTATTCGTTTCGAGCATCAGAACTGCGAAAATTTTGAGTTTCTCAAGCGTTTCTTACCTCCAAACTGCCATATCTCGCGAACGGTTTGACCAATCCGCAAAATTTCTGTTGCATCTGAAAGTAGAAACTCGCCCGAGTACAACGGTATGCGTACTTTTCCCCTAGGCCGTTCTAGTTATTCGTTTCGAGCATCAGAACTGCGAAAATGTTGAGTTTCTCAAGCGTTTCTTACCTCCAAACTGCCATATCTCGCGAACGGTTTGACCAATCCGCAAAATTTCTGTTGCATCTGAAAGTAGAAACTCGCCCGAGTACAACGGTATGCGTACTTTTCCCCTAGGCCGTTCTAGTTATTCGTTTCGAGCATCAGAACTGCGAAAATGTTGAGTTTCTCAAGCGTTTCTTACATACAAACTGCCATATCTCGCGAACGGATTGACCAATCCGCAAAATTTCTGTTGCATCTGAAAGTAGAAACTCACCCGATTACAACGGTTTGCGTACTTTTCCCCTAGGCCGTTCTAGTTATTCGTTTCGAGCATCAGAACTGCGAAAATTTTGAGTTTCTCAAGCGTTTCTTACCTCCAAACTGCCATATCTCGCGAACGGATTGACCAATCCGCAAAAAATTTCTGTTGCATCTGAAAGTACAAACTCGCCCGATTACAACGGTAGGCGTACTTTTCCCCTACGCCGTTCTAGTTATTCGTTTCGAGCATCAGAACTGTGAAAATTTTGAGTTTCTCAAGCGTTTCTTACCTCCAAACTGCCATATCTCGCGAAAGGAATGACCAATCCGCAAAATTTCTGTTGCATCTGAAAGTAGAAACTCGCCCGATTACAGAGGTATGCGTACTTCTCCCCTAGTCCGTTCTAGTTATTCGTTTCGAGCATCAGAACTGCGAAAATTTTGAGTTTCTCAAGCGTTTCTTACCTCCAAACTGCCATATCTCGCGAACGGTTTGACCAATCCGCAAAATTTCTGTTGCAACTGAAAGTAGAAACTCGCCCGATTACAACGGTATGCGTACTTTTCCCCTAGGCCGTTCTAGTTATTCGTTTCGAGCATCAGAACTGCGAAAATGCTGAGTTTCTCAAGCGTTTCTTACATACAAACTACCATATCTCGCGAACGGATTGACCAATCCGCAAAATTTCTGTTGCATCTGAAAGTAGAAACTCGCCCGATTACAACGGTATGCGTACTTTTCCCCTAGGCCGTTCTAGTCATTCGTTTCGAGCATCAGAACTGCGAAAATTTTGAGTTTCTCAAGCGTTTCTTACCTCCAAACTGCCATATCTCGCGAACGGATTGACCAATCCGCAAAATTTCTGTTGCATCTGAAAGTACAAACTCGCCCGATTACAACGGTATGCGTACTTTTCCCCTAGGCCGTTCTAGTTATTCGTTTCGAGCATCAGAACTGCGAAAATTTTGAGTTTCTTAAGCGTTTCTTACTTCCAAACTGCCATAACTCGCGAACGGATTGACCAATCCGCAAAATTTCTGTTGCATCTGAAAGTAGAAAGTCGCCCGATTACAACGGTATGCGTACTTTTCCCCTAGACCGCTCTAGTTATGCTTGTCGAGCATCAGAACTGCGAAAATTTTGAGTTTCTCAAGCGTTTCTTACCTCCAAACTGCCATATCTCGCGAACGGATTGACCAATCCGCAAAATTTCTGTTGCATCTGAAAGTAGGAACTCGCCCGATTACAACGGTATGCGTACTTTTCCCCTAGGCCGTTCTAGTTATTCGTTTCGAGCAGCAGAACTGCGAAAATGTTGAGTTTCTCAAGCGTTTCTTACCTACAAACTGCCATATCTCGCGAACGGATTGACCAATCCGCAAAATTTCTGTTGCATCTGAAAGTAGAAACTCGCCCGATTACAACGGTATGCGTACTTTTCCCCTAGGCCGTTCTAGTTATTCGTTTCGAGCATCAGAACTGCGAAAATTTTGAGTTTCTCAAGCGTTTCTTACCTCCAAACTGCCATATCTCGCGAACGGATTGACCAATCCGCAAAATTTCTGTTGCATCTGAAAGTACAAACTCGCCCGATTACAACGGTATGCGTACTTTTCCCCTAGGCCGTTCTAGTTATTCGTTCCGAGCATCAGAACTGCGAAAATTTTGAGTTTCTCAAGCGTTTCTTACATCCAAACTGCCATATCTCGCGATCGGATTGACCAATCCGCAAAATTTCTAATGCATCTGAAAGTAGAAACTCGCCCGATTACAACGGTATGCGTACTTTTCCCCTAGGCCGTTCTAGTTATTCGTTTCGAGCATCAGAACTGCGAAAATGTTGAGTTTCTCAAGCGTTTCTTACCTCCAAACTGCCATATCTCGCGAACGGGTTGACCAATCCGCAAAATTTCTGTTGCATCTGAAAGTAGAAACTCGCCGGATTACAACGGTATGCGTACTTTTCCCGTAGGCCGTTGTAGTTATTCGTTTCGAGCATGAGAACTGCGAAAATTTTGGGTTTCTCAAGCGTTGCTTACCTCCAAACTGCCATATCTCGCGAACGGATTGACCAATCCGCAAAATTTCTGTTGCATCTGAAAGTAGAAACTCGCCCGATTACAACGGTATGCGTGCTTTTCCCCTGGGCCGTTCTGGTTATTCGTTTCGAGTATCAGAACTGTGATAATTTTGAGTTTCTCGACCGTTTCTTACTTCCAAACTGCCATATCTCGCGAACGGATTGACCAATCCGCAAAATTTCTGTTGCATCTGAAAGTAGAAGGTCGCCCGATTACAACGGTATGCGTACTTTTCCCCTAGACCGTTCTAGTTATGCTTGTCGAGCATCAGAACTGCGAAAATTTTGAGTTTCTCAAGCGTTTCTTACCTCCAAACTGCCATATCTCGCGAACGGAATGACTAATCCGCAAAATTTCTGTTGCATCTGAAAGTAGAAACTCGCCCGATTACAACGGTATGCGTACTTTTCCCCTAGGCCGTTCTAGTTATTCGTTTCGAGCATCAGAACTGCGAAAATTTTGAGTTTCTCAAGCGTTTCTTACCTCCAAACTGCCATATCTCGCGAACGGATTGACCAATCCGCAAAATTTCTGTTGCATCTGAAAGTAGAAACTCGCCCGATTACAACGGTAGGCGTACTTTTCCCCTACGCCGTTCTAGTTATTCGTTTCGAGCATCAGAACTGCGAAAATTTTGAGTTTCTCAAGCGTTTCTTACCTCCAAACTGCCATATCTCGCGAAAGGAATGACCAATCCGCAAAATTTCTGTTGCATCTGAAAGTAGAAACTCGCCCGATTACAAAGGTATGCGTACTTCTCCCCTAGTCCGTTCTAGTTATTCGTTTCGAGCATCAGAACTGCGAAAATTTTGAGTTTCTCAAGCGTTTCTTACCTCCAAACTGCCATATCTCGCGAACGGATTGACCAATCCGCAAAATTTCTGTTGCATCTGAAAGTAGAAAGTCGCCCGATTGCAACGGTATGCGTACATTTCCCCTAGACCGTTCTAGTTATGCTTGTCGAGCATCAGAACTGCGAAAATTTTGAGTTTCTCAAGCGTTTCTTACCTCCAAACTGCCATATCTCGCGAACGGATTGACTAATCCGCAAAATTTCTGTTGCATCTGAAAGTAGAAACTCGCCCGCTTACAACGGTATGCGTACTTTTCCCCTAGGCCGTTCTAGTTATTCGTTTCGAGCATCAGAACTGCGAAAATTTTGAGTTTCTCGAGCGTTTCTTACCTCCAAACTGCCATATCTCGCGAACGGATTGACCAATCCTCAAAATTTCTGTTGCATCTGAAAGTAGAAACTCGCCCGATTACAACGGTATGCGTACTTTTCCCCTAGGCCGTTCTGGTTATTCGTTTCGAGTATCAGAACTGTGATAATTTTGAGTTTCTCGACCGTTTCTTGCCTCCAAACTGCCATATCTCTCGAACGGATTGACCAATCCGCAAAATTTCTGTTGCATCTGAAAGTAGAAACTCGCCCGATTACAACGGTATGCGTACGTTTCCCCAAGTCCGTTCTAGTTATTCGTTTCGATCATCAGAACTGCGAAAATGTTGAGTTTCTCAAGCGTTTCTTACCTCCAAACTGCCATATCTCGCGAACGGATTGACCAATCCGCAAAATTTCTGTTGCATCTGAAAGTAGAAACTCGCCCGATTACAACGGTATGCGTACTTTTCCCCGAGGCCGTTCTAGTTATTCGTTTCGAGCATCAGAACTGCGAAAATTTTGAGTTTCTCAAGCGTTTCTTACTTCCAAACTGCCACATCTCGCGGACGGATTGACCAATCCGCAAAATTTCTGTTGCATCTGAAAGTAGAAACTCGCCCGATTACAACGGTATGCGTCCTTGTCCCCTAGACCGTTCTAGTTATGCTTGTCGAGCATCAGAACTGCGAAAATTTTGAGTTTCTCAAGCGTTTCTTACCTCCAAACTGCCATATCTCGCGAACGGATCGACTAATCCGCAAAATTACTGATGCATCTGAAAGTAGCAACACGCCCGATTACAACGGTATGCGTACTTTTCCCCTAGGCCGTTCTAATTATTCGTTTCGTGCATCAGAACTGCGAAAATTTTGAGTTTCTCAAGCGTTTCTTACCTCCAAACTGCCATATCTCGCGAATGGATTGACCAATCCGCAAAATTTCTGTTGCATCTGAAAGTAGAAGCTCGCCCGATTACAACGGTATGCGTACTTTTCCCCTAGGCCGTTCTAATTATTCGTTTCGTGCATCAGAACTGCGAAAATTTTGAGTTTCTTAAGCGTTTCTTACCTCCAAACTGCCATATCTCGCGAATGGATTGACCAATCCGCAAAATTTCTGTTGCATCTGAAAGTAGAAGCTCGCCCGATTACAACGGTGTGCGTACTTTTCCCCTAGGCCGTTCTAGTTATTCGTTTCGAGCATCAGAACTGCGAAAATTTTGAGTTTCTCACGCGTTTCTTACTTCCAAACTGCCATATCTCGCGAACAGTTTGCCCAATCCGCAAAATTTCTGTTGCATCTGAAAGTAGAAACTCGCCCGAGTACAACGGTATGCGTACTTTTCCCCTAGGCCGTTCTAGTTATTCGTTTCGAGCATCAGAACTGCGAAAATGTTGAGTTTCTCAAGCGTTTCTTACCTCCAAACTGCCATATCTCGCGAACGGTTTGACCAATCCGCAAAATTTCTGTTGCATCTGAAAGTAGAAACTCGCCCGAGTACAACGGTATGCGTACTTTTCCCCTAGGCCGTTCTAGTTATTCGTTTCGAGCATCAGAACTGCGAAAATGTTGAGTTTCTCAAGCGTTTCTTACCTACAAACTACCATATCTCGCGAACGGATTGACCAATCCGCAAAATTTCTGTTGCATCTGAAAGTAGAAACTCGCCCGATTACAACGGTATGCGTACTTTTCCCCTAGGCCGTTCTAGTCATTCGTTTCGAGCATCAGAACTGCGAAAATTTTGAGTTTCTCAAGCGTTTCTTACCTCCAAACTGCCATATCTCGCGAACGGATTGACCAATCCGCAAAATTTCTGTTGCATCTGAAAGTACAAACTCGCCCGATTACAACGGTATGCGTACTTTTCCCCTAGGCCGTTCTAGTTATTCGTTTCGAGCATCAGAACTGCGAAAATTTTGAGTTTCTTAAGCGTTTCTTACTTCCAAACTGCCATATCTCGCGAACGGATTGACCAATCCGCAAAATTTCTGTTGCATCTGAAAGTAGAAAGTCGCCCGATTACAACGGTATGCGTACTTTTCCCCTAGACCGCTCTAGTTATGCTTGTCGAGCATCAGAACTGCGAAAATTTTGAGTTTCTCAAGCGTTTCTTACCTCCAAACTGCCATATCTCGCGAACGGATTGACCAATCCGCAAAATTTCTGTTGCATCTGAAAGTAGAAACTCGCCCGATTACAACGGTATGCGTACTTTTCCCCTAGGCCGCTCTAGTTATTCGTTTCGAGCATCAGAACTGTGAAAATTTTGAGTTTATCAAGCGTTTCTTACTTCCAAACTGCCATATCTCGCGAACGGATTGACCAATCCGCAAAATTTCTGTTGCATCTGAAAGTAGAAACTCGCCGGATTACAACGGTATGCGTACTTTTCCCGTAGGCCGTTGTAGTTATTCGTTTCGAGCATGAGAACTGCGAAAATTTTGGGTTTCTCAAGCGTTGCTTACCTCCAAACTGCCATATCTCGCGAACGGATTGACCAATCCGCAAAATTTCTGTTGCATCTGAAAGTAGAAACTCGCCCGATTACAACGGTATGCGTACTTTTCCCCTGGGCCGTTCTGGTTATTCGTTTCGAGTATCAGAACTGTGATAATTTTGAGTTTCTCAAGCGTTTCTTACCTCCAAACTGCCATATCTCGCGAACGGATTGACCAATCCGCAAAATTTCTGTTGCATCTGAAAGTAGAAACTCGCCGGATTACAACGGTATGCGTACTTTTCCCCTAGGCCGCTCTAGTTATTCGTTTCGAGCATCAGAACTGTGAAAATTTTGAGTTTATCAAGCGTTTCTTACTTCCAAACTGCCATATCTCGCGAACGGATTGACCAATCCGCAAAATTTCTGTTGCATCTGAAAGTAGAAACTCGCCGGATTACAACGGTATGCGTACTTTTCCCGTAGGCCGTTGTAGTTATTCGTTTCGAGCATGAGAACTGCGAAAATTTTGGGTTTCTCAAGCGTTGCTTACCTCCAAACTGCCATATCTCGCGAACGGATTGACCAATCCGCAAAATTTCTGTTGCATCTGAAAGTAGAAACTCGCCCGATTACAACGGTATGCGTACTTTTCCCCTGGGCCGTTCTGGTTATTCGTTTCGAGTATCAGAACTGTGATAATTTTGAGTTTCTCAAGCGTTTCTTACCTCCAAACTGCCATATCTCTCGAACGGATTGACCAATCCGCAAAATTTCTGTTGCATCTGAAAGTAGAAACTCGCCCGATTACAACGGTATGCGTACGTTTCCCCAAGTCCGTTCTAGTTATTCGTTTCGATCATCAGAACTGCGAAAATGTTGAGTTTCTCAAGCGTTTCTTACCTCCAAACTGCCATATCTCGCGAACGGATTGACCAATCCGCAAAATTTCTGTTGCATCTGAAAGTAGAAACTCGCCCGATTACAACGGTATGCGTACTTTTCCCCGAGGCCGTTCTAGTTATTCGTTTCGAGCATCAGAACTGCGAAAATTTTGAGTTTCTCAAGCGTTTCTTACCTCCAAACTGCCATATCTCGCGAACGGATCGACTAATCCGCAAAATTACTGATGCATCTGAAAGTAGCAACACGCCCGATTACAACGGTATGCGTACTTTTCCCCTAGGCCGTTCTAATTATTCGTTTCGTGCATCAGAACTGCGAAAATTTTGAGTTTCTCAAGCGTTTCTTACCTCCAAACTGCCATATCTCGCGAATGGATTGACCAATCCGCAAAATTTCTGTTGCATCTGAAAGTAGAAGCTCGCCCGATTACAACGGTATGCGTACTTTTCCCCTAGGCCGTTCTAATTATTCGTTTCGTGCATCAGAACTGCGAAAATTTTGAGTTTCTTAAGCGTTTCTTACCTCCAAACTGCCATATCTCGCGAATGGATTGACCAATCCGCAAAATTTCTGTTGCATCTGAAAGTAGAAGCTCGCCCGATTACAACGGTGTGCGTACTTTTCCCCTAGGCCGTTCTAGTTATTCGTTTCGAGCATCAGAACTGCGAAAATTTTGAGTTTCTCACGCGTTTCTTACTTCCAAACTGCCATATCTCGCGAACAGTTTGCCCAATCCGCAAAATTTCTGTTGCATCTGAAAGTAGAAACTCGCCCGAGTACAACGGTATGCGTACTTTTCCCCTAGGCCGTTCTAGTTATTCGTTTCGAGCATCAGAACTGCGAAAATGTTGAGTTTCTCAAGCGTTTCTTACCTCCAAACTGCCATATCTCGCGAACGGTTTGACCAATCCGCAAAATTTCTGTTGCATCTGAAAGTAGAAACTCGCCCGAGTACAACGGTATGCGTACTTTTCCCCTAGGCCGTTCTAGTTATTCGTTTCGAGCATCAGAACTGCGAAAATGTTGAGTTTCTCAAGCGTTTCTTACATACAAACTGCCATATCTCGCGAACGGATTGACCAATCCGCAAAATTTCTGTTGCATCTGAAAGTAGAAACTCACCCGATTACAACGGTTTGCGTACTTTTCCCCTAGGCCGTTCTAGTTATTCGTTTCGAGCATCAGAACTGCGAAAATTTTGAGTTTCTCAAGCGTTTCTTACCTCCAAACTGCCATATCTCGCGAACGGTTTGACCAATCCGCAAAATTTCTGTTGCAACTGAAAGTAGAAACTCGCCCGATTACAACGGTATGCGTACTTTTCCCCTAGGCCGTTCTAGTTATTCGTTTCGAGCATCAGAACTGCGAAAATGTTGAGTTTCTCAAGCGTTTCTTACCTACAAACTACCATATCTCGCGAACGGATTGACCAATCCGCAAAATTTCTGTTGCATCTGAAAGTAGAAACTCGCCCGATTACAACGGTATGCGTACTTTTCCCCTAGGCCGTTCTAGTCATTCGTTTCGAGCATCAGAACTGCGAAAATTTTGAGTTTCTCAAGCGTTTCTTACCTCCAAACTGCCATATCTCGCGAACGGATTGACCAATCCGCAAAATTTCTGTTGCATCTGAAAGTACAAACTCGCCCGATTACAACGGTATGCGTACTTTTCCCCTAGGCCGTTCTAGTTATTCGTTTCGAGCATCAGAACTGCGAAAATTTTGAGTTTCTTAAGCGTTTCTTACTTCCAAACTGCCATATCTCGCGAACGGATTGACCAATCCGCAAAATTTCTGTTGCATCTGAAAGTAGAAAGTCGCCCGATTACAACGGTATGCGTACTTTTCCCCTAGACCGCTCTAGTTATGCTTGTCGAGCATCAGAACTGCGAAAATTTTGAGTTTCTCAAGCGTTTCTTACCTCCAAACTGCCATATCTCGCGAACGGATTGACCAATCCGCAAAATTTCTGTTGCATCTGAAAGTAGAAACTCGCCCGATTACAACGGTATGCGTACTTTTCCCCTAGGCCGCTCTAGTTATTCGTTTCGAGCATCAGAACTGTGAAAATTTTGAGTTTATCAAGCGTTTCTTACTTCCAAACTGCCATATCTCGCGAACGGATTGACCAATCCGCAAAATTTCTGTTGCATCTGAAAGTAGAAACTCGCCGGATTACAACGGTATGCGTACTTTTCCCGTAGGCCGTTGTAGTTATTCGTTTCGAGCATGAGAACTGCGAAAATTTTGGGTTTCTCAAGCGTTGCTTACCTCCAAACTGCCATATCTCGCGAACGGATTGACCAATCCGCAAAATTTCTGTTGCATCTGAAAGTAGAAACTCGCCCGATTACAACGGTATGCGTACTTTTCCCCTGGGCCGTTCTGGTTATTCGTTTCGAGTATCAGAACTGTGATAATTTTGAGTTTCTCAAGCGTTTCTTACCTCCAAACTGCCATATCTCGCGAACGGATTGACCAATCCGCAAAATTTCTGTTGCATCTGAAAGTAGAAACTCGCCCGATTACAACGGTATGCGTACTTTTCCCCTAGGCCGCTCTAGTTATTCGTTTCGAGCATCAGAACTGTGAAAATTTTGAGTTTCTCAAGCGTTTCTTACTTCCAAACTGCCATATCTCGCGAACGGATTGACCAATCCGCAAAATTTCTGTTGCATCTGAAAGTAGAAACTCGCCGGATTACAACGGTATGCGTACTTTTCCCGTAGGCCGTTGTAGTTATTCGTTTCGAGCATGAGAACTGCGAAAATTTTGGGTTTCTCAAGCGTTGCTTACCTCCAAACTGCCATATCTCGCGAACGGATTGACCAATCCGCAAAATTTCTGTTGCATCTGAAAGTAGAAAGTCGCCCGATTACAACGGTATGCGTACTTTTCCCCTAGACCGTTCTAGTTATGCTTGTCGAGCATCAGAACTGCGAAAATTTTGAGTTTCTCAAGCGTTTCTTACCTCCAAACTGCCATATCTCGCGAACGGAATGACTAATCCGCAAAATTTCTGTTGCATCTGAAAGTAGAAACTCGCCCGATTACAACGGTATGCGTACTTTTCCCCTAGGCCGTTCTAGTTATTCGTTTCGAGCATCAGAACTGCGAAAATTTTGAGTTTCTCAAGCGTTTCTTACCTACAAACTGCCATATCTCGCGAACGGATTGACCAATCCGCAAAATTTCTGTTGCATCTGAAAGTAGAAACTCGCCCGATTACAACGGTCTGCGTACTTTTCCCCTAGTCCGTTCTAGTTATTCGTTTCGAGCATCAGAACTGCGAAAATTTTGAGTTTCTCAAGCGTTTCTTACCTCCAAACTGCCATATCTCGCGAACGGTTTGACCAATCCGCAAAATTTCTGTTGCAACTGAAAGTAGAAACTCGCCCGATTACAACGGTATGCGTACTTTTCCCCTAGGCCGTTCTAGTTATTCGTTTCGAGCATCAGAACTGCGAAAATGTTGAGTTTCTCAAGCGTTTCTTACCTACAAACTACCATATCTCGCGAACGGATTGACCAATCCGCAAAATTTCTGTTGCATTTGAAAGTAGAAACTCGCCCGATTACAACGGTATGCGTACTTTTCCCCTAGGCCGTTCTAGTCATTCGTTTCGAGCATCAGAACTGCGAAAATTTTGAGTTTCTCAAGCGTTTCTTACCTCCAAACTGCCATATCTCGCGAACGGATTGACCAATCCGCAAAATTTCTGTTGCATCTGAAAGTACAAACTCGCCCGATTACAACGGTATGCGTACTTTTCCCCTAGGCCGTTCTAGTTATTCGTTTCGAGCATCAGAACTGCGAAAATTTTGAGTTTCTTAAGCGTTTCTTACTTCCAAACTGCCATATCTCGCGAACGGATTGACCAATCCGCAAAATTTCTGTTGCATCTGAAAGTAGAAAGTCGCCCGATTACAACGGTATGCGTACTTTTCCCCTAGACCGCTCTAGTTATGCTTGTCGAGCATCAGAACTGCGAAAATTTTGAGTTTCTCAAGCGTTTCTTACCTCCAAACTGCCATATCTCGCGAACGGATTGACCAATCCGCAAAATTTCTGTTGCATCTGAAAGTAGAAACTCGCCCGATTACAACGGTATGCGTACTTTTCCCCTAGGCCGCTCTAGTTATTCGTTTCGAGCATCAGAACTGTGAAAATTTTGAGTTTCTCAAGCGTTTCTTACTTCCAAACTGCCATATCTCGCGAACGGATTGACCAATCCGCAAAATTTCTGTTGCATCTGAAAGTAGAAACTCGCCGGATTACAACGGTGTGCGTACTTTTCCCGTAGGCCGTTGTAGTTATTCGTTTCGAGCATGAGAACTGCGAAAATTTTGGGTTTCTCAAGCGTTGCTTACCTCCAAACTGCCATATCTCGCGAACGGATTGACCAATCCGCAAAATTTCTGTTGCATCTGAAAGTAGAAACTCGCCCGATTACAACGGTATGCGTACTTTTCCCCTGGGCCGTTCTGGTTATTCGTTTCGAGTATCAGAACTGTGATAATTTTGAGTTTCTCGACCGTTTCTTACTTCCAAACTGCCATATCTCGCGAACGGATTGACCAATCCGCAAAATTTCTGTTGCATCTGAAAGTAGAAAGTCGCCCGATTACAACGGTATGCGTACTTTTCCCCTAGACCGTTCTAGTTATGCTTGTCGAGCATCAGAACTGCGAAAATTTTGAGTTTCTCAAGCGTTTCTTACCTCCAAACTGCCATATCTCGCGAACGGAATGACTAATCCGCAAAATTTCTGTTGCATCTGAAAGTAGAAACTCGCCCGATTACAACGGTATGCGTACTTTTCCCCTAGGCCGTTCTAGTTATTCGTTTCGAGCATCAGAACTGCGAAAATTTTGAGTTTCTCAAGCGTTTCTTACCTACAAACTGCCATATCTCGCGAACGGATTGACCAATCCGCAAAATTTCTGTTGCATCTGAAAGTAGAAACTCGCCCGATTACAACGGTCTGCGTACTTTTCCCCTAGTCCGTTCTAGTTATTCGTTTCGAGCATCAGAACTGCGAAAATTTTGAGTTTCTCAAGCGTTTTTTACCTCCAAACTGCCATATCTCGCGAACGGATTGACCAATCCGCAAAATTTCTGTTGCATCTGAAAGTAGAAACTCGCCCGATTACAACGGTAGGCGTACTTTTCCCTTCGCCGTTCTAGTTATTCGTTTCGAGCATCAGAACTGCGAAAATTTTGAGTTTCTCAAGCGTTTCTTACCTACAAACTGCCATATCTCGCGAACGGATTGACCAATCCGCAAAATTTCTATTGCATCTGAAAGTAGAAACTCGCCCGATTACAACGGTCTGCGTACTTTTCCCCTAGTCCGTTCTAGTTATTCGTTTCGAGCATCAGAACTGCGAAAATTTTGAGTTTCTCAAGCGTTTTTTACCTCCAAACTGCCATATCTCGCGAACGGATTGACCAATCCGCAAAATTTCTGTTGCATCTGAAAGTACAAACTCGCCCGATTACAACGGTATGCGTACTTTTCCCCTAGGCCGTTCTAGTTATTCGTTTCGAGCATCAGAACTGCGAAAATTTTGAGTTTCTCAAGCGTTTCTTACCTCCAAACTGCCATATCTCGCGAACGGTTTGACCAATCCGCAAAATTTCTGTTGCATCTGAAAGTAGAAACTCGCCCGAGTACAACGGTATGCGTACTTTTCCCCTAGGCCGTTCTAGTTATTCGTTTCGAGCATCAGAACTGCGAAAATGTTGAGTTTCTCAAGCGTTTCTTACCTCCAAACTGCCATATCTCGCGAACGGTTTGACCAATCCGCAAAATTTCTGTTGCATCTGAAAGTAGAAACTCGCCCGAGTACAACGGTATGCGTACTTTTCCCCTAGGCCGTTCTAGTTATTCGTTTCGAGCATCAGAACTGCGAAAATGTTGAGTTTCTCAAGCGTTTCTTACATACAAACTGCCATATCTCGCGTACGGATTGACCAATCCGCAAAATTTCTGTTGCATCTGAAAGTAGAAACTCACCCGATTACAACGGTTTGCGTACTTTTCCCCTAGGCCGTTCTAGTTATTCGTTTCGAGCATCAGAACTGCGAAAATTTTGAGTTTCTCAAGCGTTTCTTACCTCCAAACTGCCATATCTCGCGAACGGTTTGACCAATCCGCAAAATTTCTGTTGCAACTGAAAGTAGAAACTCGCCCGATTACAACGGTATGCGTACTTTTCCCCTAGGCCGTTCTAGTTATTCGTTTCGAGCATCAGAACTGCGAAAATGTTGAGTTTCTCAAGCGTTTCTTACCTACAAACTACCATATCTCGCGAACGGATTGACCAATCCGCAAAATTTCTGTTGCATCTGAAAGTAGAAACTCGCCCGATTACAACGGTATGCGTACTTTTCCCCTAGGCCGTTCTAGTCATTCGTTTCGAGCATCAGAACTGCGAAAATTTTGAGTTTCTCAAGCGTTTCTTACCTCCAAACTGCCATATCTCGCGAACGGATTGACCAATCCGCAAAATTTCTGTTGCATCTGAAAGTACAAACTCGCCCGATTACAACGGTATGCGTACTTTTCCCCTAGGCCGTTCTAGTTATTCGTTTCGAGCATCAGAACTGCGAAAATTTTGAGTTCCTTAAGCGTTTCTTACTTCCAAACTGCCATATCTCGCGAACGGATTGACCAATCCGCAAAATTTCTGTTGCATCTGAAAGTAGAAAGTCGCCCGATTACAACGGTATGCGTACTTTTCCCCTAGACCGCTCTAGTTATGCTTGTCGAGCATCAGAACTGCGAAAATTTTGAGTTTCTCAAGCGTTTCTTACCTCCAAACTGCCATATCTCGCGAACGGATTGACCAATCCGCAAAATTTCTGTTGCATCTGAAAGTAGAAACTCGCCCGATTACAACGGTATGCGTACTTTTCCCCTAGGCCGCTCTAGTTATTCGTTTCGAGCATCAGAACTGTGAAAATTTTGAGTTTATCAAGCGTTTCTTACTTCCAAACTGCCATATCTCGCGAACGGATTGACCAATCCGCAAAATTTCTGTTGCATCTGAAAGTAGAAACTCGCCGGATTACAACGGTATGCGTACTTTTCCCGTAGGCCGTTGTAGTTATTCGTTTCGAGCATGAGAACTGCGAAAATTTTGGGTTTCTCAAGCGTTGCTTACCTCCAAACTGCCATATCTCGCGAACGGATTGACCAATCCGCAAAATTTCTGTTGCATCTGAAAGTAGAAACTCGCCCGATTACAACGGTATGCGTACTTTTCCCCTGGGCCGTTCTGGTTATTCGTTTCGAGTATCAGAACTGTGATAATTTTGAGTTTCTCAAGCGTTTCTTACCTCCAAACTGCCATATCTCGCGAACGGATTGACCAATCCGCAAAATTTCTGTTGCATCTGAAAGTAGAAACTCGCCCGATTACAACGGTATGCGTACTTTTCCCCTAGGCCGCTCTAGTTATTCGTTTCGAGCATCAGAACTGTGAAAATTTTGAGTTTCTCAAGCGTTTCTTACTTCCAAACTGCCATATCTCGCGAACGGATTGACCAATCCGCAAAATTTCTGTTGCATCTGAAAGTAGAAACTCGCCGGATTACAACGGTATGCGTACTTTTCCCGTAGGCCGTTGTAGTTATTCGTTTCGAGCATGAGAACTGCGAAAATTTTGGGTTTCTCAAGCGTTGCTTACCTCCAAACTGCCATATCTCGCGAACGGATTGACCAATCCGCAAAATTTCTGTTGCATCTGAAAGTAGAAAGTCGCCCGATTACAACGGTATGCGTACTTTTCCCCTAGACCGTTCTAGTTATGCTTGTCGAGCATCAGAACTGCGAAAATTTTGAGTTTCTCAAGCGTTTCTTACCTCCAAACTGCCATATCTCGCGAACGGAATGACTAATCCGCAAAATTTCTGTTGCATCTGAAAGTAGAAACTCGCCCGATTACAACGGTATGCGTACTTTTCCCCTAGGCCGTTCTAGTTATTCGTTTCGAGCATCAGAACTGCGAAAATTTTGAGTTTCTCAAGCGTTTCTTACCTACAAACTGCCATATCTCGCGAACGGATTGACCAATCCGCAAAATTTCTGTTGCATCTGAAAGTAGAAACTCGCCCGATTACAACGGTCTGCGTACTTTTCCCCTAGTCCGTTCTAGTTATTCGTTTCGAGCATCAGAACTGCGAAAATTTTGAGTTTCTCAAGCGTTTCTTACCTCCAAACTGTCATATCTCGCGAACGGTTTGACCAATCCGCAAAATTTCTGTTGCAACTGAAAGTAGAAACTCGCCCGATTACAACGGTATGCGTACTTTTCCCCTAGGCCGTTCTAGTTATTCGTTTCGAGCATCAGAACTGCGATAATGTTGAGTTTCTCAAGCGTTTCTTACCTACAAACTACCATATCTCGCGAACGGATTGACCAATCCGCAAAATTTCTGTTGCATCTGAAAGTAGAAACTCGCCCGATTACAACGGTATGCGTACTTTTCCCCTAGGCCGTTCTAGTCATTCGTTTCGAGCATCAGAACTGCGAAAATTTTGAGTTTCTCAAGCGTTTCTTACCTCCAAACTGCCATATCTCGCGAACGGATTGACCAATCCGCAAAATTTCTGTTGCATCTGAAAGTACAAACTCGCCCGATTACAACGGTATGCGTACTTTTCCCCTAGGCCGTTCTAGTTATTCGTTTCGAGCATCAGAACTGCGAAAATTTTGAGTTTCTTAAGCGTTTCTTACTTCCAAACTGCCATATCTCGCGAACGGATTGACCAATCCGCAAAATTTCTGTTGCATCTGAAAGTAGAAAGTCGCCCGATTACAACGGTATGCGTACTTTTCCCCTAGACCGCTCTAGTTATGCTTGTCGAGCATCAGAACTGCGAAAATTTTGAGTTTCTCAAGCGTTTCTTACCTCCAAACTGCCATATCTCGCGAACGGATTGACCAATCCGCAAAATTTCTGTTGCATCTGAAAGTAGAAACTCGCCCGATTACAACGGTATGCGTACTTTTCCCCTAGGCCGCTCTAGTTATTCGTTTCGAGCATCAGAACTGTGAAAATTTTGAGTTTCTCAAGCGTTTCTTACTTCCAAACTGCCATATCTCGCGAACGGATTGACCAATCCGCAAAATTTCTGTTGCATCTGAAAGTAGAAACTCGCCGGATTACAACGGTATGCGTACTTTTCCCGTAGGCCGTTGTAGTTATTCGTTTCGAGCATGAGAACTGCGAAAATTTTGGGTTTCTCAAGCGTTGCTTACCTCCAAACTGCCATATCTCGCGAACGGATTGACCAATCCGCAAAATTTCTGTTGCATCTGAAAGTAGAAACTCGCCCGATTACAACGGTATGCGTACTTTTCCCCTGGGCCGTTCTGGTTATTCGTTTCGAGTATCAGAACTGTGATAATTTTGAGTTTCTCGACCGTTTCTTACTTCCAAACTGCCATATCTCGCGAACGGATTGACCAATCCGCAAAATTTCTGTTGCATCTGAAAGTAGAAAGTCGCCCGATTACAACGGTATGCGTACTTTTCCCCTAGACCGTTCTAGTTATGCTTGTCGAGCATCAGAACTGCGAAAATTTTGAGTTTCTCAAGCGTTTCTTACCTCCAAACTGCCATATCTCGCGAACGGAATGACTAATCCGCAAAATTTCTGTTGCATCTGAAAGTAGAAACTCGCCCGATTACAACGGTATGCGTACTTTTCCCCTAGGCCGTTCTAGTTATTCGTTTCGAGCATCAGAACTGCGAAAATTTTGAGTTTCTCAAGCGTTTCTTACCTACAAACTGCCATATCTCGCGAACGGATTGACCAATCCGCAAAATTTCTGTTGCATCTGAAAGTAGAAACTCGCCCGATTACAACGGTCTGCGTACTTTTCCCCTAGTCCGTTCTAGTTATTCGTTTCGAGCATCAGAACTGCGAAAATTTTGAGTTTCTCAAGCGTTTTTTACCTCCAAACTGCCATATCTCGCGAACGGATTGACCAATCCGCAAAATTTCTGTTGCATCTGAAAGTAGAAACTCGCCCGATTACAACGGTAGGCGTACTTTTCCCTTCGCCGTTCTAGTTATTCGTTTCGAGCATCAGAACTGCGAAAATTTTGAGTTTCTCAAGCGTTTCTTACCTACAAACTGCCATATCTCGCGAACGGATTGACCAATCCGCAAAATTTCTGTTGCATCTGAAAGTAGAAACTCGCCCGATTACAACGGTCTGCGTACTTTTCCCCTAGTCCGTTCTAGTTATTCGTTTCGAGCATCAGAACTGCGAAAATTTTGAGTTTCTCAAGCGTTTTTTACCTCCAAACTGCCATATCTCGCGAACGGATTGACCAATCCGCAAAATTTCTGTTGCATCTGAAAGTAGAAACTCGCCCGATTACAACGGTAGGCGTACTTTTCCCCTACGCCGTTCTAGTTATTCGTTTCGAGCATCAGAACTGCGAAAATTTTGAGTTTCTCAAGCGTTTCTTACCTCCAAACTGCCATATCTCGCGAAAGGAATGACCAATCCGCAAAATTTCTGTTGCATCTGAAAGTAGAAACTCGCCCGATTACAAAGGTATGCGTACTTCTCCCCTAGTCCGTTCTAGTTATTCGTTTCGAGCATCAGAACTGCGAAAATTTTGAGTTTCTCAAGCGTTTCTTACCTCCAAACTGCCATATCTCGCGAACGGTTTGACCAATCCGCAAAATTTCTGTTGCATCTGAAAGTAGAAACTCGCCCGATTACAACGGTAGGCGTACTTTTCCCCTACGCCGTTCTAGTTATTCGTTTCGAGCATCAGAACTGCGAAAATTTTGAGTTTCTCAAGCGTTTGTTACCTCCAAACTGCCATATCTCGCGAAAGGAATGACCAATCCGCAAAATTTCTGTTGCATCTGAAAGTAGAAACTCGCCCGATTACAACGGTATGCGTACTTTTCCCCTAGGCCGTTCTAGTTATTCGTTTCGAGCATCAGAACTGCGAAAATTTTGAGTTTCTCAAGCGTTTCTTACCTACAAACTGCCATATCTCGCGAACGGATTGACCAATCCGCAAAATTTCTGTTGCATCTGAAAGTAGAAACTAGCCCAATTACAACGGTATGCGTACTTTTCCCCTAGGCCGTTCTGGTTATTCGTTTCGAGTATCAGAACTGTGATAATTTTGAATTTCTCGACCGTTTCTTGCCTCCAAACTGCCATATCTCGGGAACGGATTGACCAATCCGCAAAATTTCTGTTGCATCTGAAAGTAGAAACTCGCCCGATTACAACGGTATGCGTACTTTTCCCGTAGGCCGTTGTAGTTATTCGTTTCGAGCATGAGAACTGCGAAAATTTTGGGTTTCTCAAGCGTTGCTTACCTCCAAACTGCCATATCTCGCGAACGGATTGACCAATCCGCAAAATTTCTGTTGCATCTGAAAGTAGAAAGTCGCCCGATTACAACGGTATGCGTACTTTTCCCCTAGACCGTTCTAGTTATGCTTGTCGAGCATCAGAACTGCGAAAATTTTGTGTTTCTCAAGCGTTTCTTACCTCCAAACTGCCATATCTCGCGAACGGATTGACTAATCCGCAAAATTTCTGTTGCATCTGAAAGTAGAAACTCGCCCGCTTACAACGGTATGCGTACTTTTCCCCTAGGCCGTTCTAGTTATTCGTTTCCAGCATCAGAACTGCGAAAATTTTGAGTTTCTCAAGCGTTTCTTACCTCCAAACTGCCATATCTCGCGAACGGATTGACCAATCCGCAAATTTTCTGTTGCATCTGAAAGTAGAAGCTCGCCCGATTACAACGGTATGCGTACGTTTCCCCAAGTCCGTTCTAGTTATTCGTTTCGAGCATCAGAACTGCGAAAATTTTGAGTTTCTCAAGCGTTTCTTACCTCCAAACTGCCATATCTCGCGAACGGATTGACCAATCCGCAAAATTTCTGTTGCATCTGAAAGTAGAAACTCGCCCGATTACAACAGTATGCGTACTTTTACCCTAGGCCGTTCTAGTTAATCGTTTCCAGCATCAGAACTGCGAAAATTTTGAGTTTCTCAAGCGTTTCTTACCTCCAAACTGCCATATCTCGCGAACGGAATGACTAATCCGCAAAATTTCTGTTGCATCTGAAAGTAGAAACTCGCCCGATTACAACGGTATGCGTACTTTTCCCCTAGGCCGTTCTAGTTATTCGTTTCGAGCATCAGAACTGCGAAAATTTTGAGTTTCTCAAGCGTTTCTTACCTACAAACTGCCATATCTCGCGAACGGATAGACCAATCCGCAAAATTTCTGTTGCATCTGAAAGTAGAAACTCACCCGATTACAACGGTATGCGTACTTTTCCCCTAGGCCGCTCTAGTTATTCGTTTCGAGCATCAGAACTGTGAAAATTTTGAGTTTCTCAACCGTTTCTTACCTCCAAACTGCCATATCTCGCGAACGGATTGACCAATCCGCAAAATTTCTGTTGCATCTGAAAGTAGAAAGTCGCCCGATTACAACGGTATGCGTACTTTTCCCCTAGACCGCTCTAGTTATGCTTGTCGAGCATCAGAACTGCGAAAATTTTGAGTTTCTCAAGCGTTTCTTACCTCCAAACTGCCATATCTCGCGAACGGATTGACCAATCCGCAAAATTTCTGTTGCATCTGAAAGTAGAAACTCGCCCGATTACAACGGTATGCGTACTTTTCCCCTAGGCCGTTCTAGTTATTCGTTTCGAGCATCAGAACTGCGAAAATTTTGAGTTTCTCAAGCGTTTCTTACCTCCAAACTGCCATATCTCGCGAACGGATTGACCAATCCGCAAAATTTCTGTTGCATCTGAAAGTACAAACTCGCCCGATTACAACGGTATGCGTACTTTTCCCCTAGGCCGTTCTAGTTATTCGTTCCGAGCATCAGAACTGCGAAAATTTTGAGTTTCTCAAGCGTTTCTTACTTCCAAACTGCCATATCTCGCGAACGGATTGACCAATCCGCAAAATTTCTAATGCATCTGAAAGTAGAAACTCGCCCGATTACAACGGTATGCGTACTTTTCCCCTAGGCCGTTCTAGTTATTCGTTTCGAGCATCAGAACTGCGAAAATGTTGAGTTTCTCAAGCGTTTCTTACCTCCAAACTGCCATATCTCGCGAACGGATTGACCAATCCGCAAAATTTCTGTTGCATCTGAAAGTAGAAACTCGCCCGATTACAACGGTATGCGTACTTTTCCCCTAGGCCGCTCTAGTTATTCGTTTCGAGCATCAGAACTGTGAAAATTTTGAGTTTCTCAACCGTTTCTTACTTCCAAACTGCCATATCTCGCGAACGGATTGACCAATCCGCAAAATTTCTGTTGCATCTGAAAGTAGAAAGTCGCCCGATTACAACGGTATGCGTACTTTTCCCCTAGACCGCTCTAGTTATGCTTGTCGAGCATCAGAACTGCGAAAATTTTGAGTTTCTCAAGCGTTTCTTACCTCCAAACTGCCATATCTCGCGAACGGATTGACCAATCCGCAAAATTTCTGTTGCATCTGAAAGTAGGAACTCGCCCGATTACAACGGTATGCGTACTTTTCCCCTAGGCCGTTCTAGTTATTCGTTTCGAGCAGCAGAACTGCGAAAATGTTGAGTTTCTCAAGCGTTTCTTACCTACAAACTGCCATATCTCGCGAACGGATTGACCAATCCGCAAAATTTCTGTTGCATCTGAAAGTAGAAACTCGCCCGATTACAACGGTATGCGTACTTTTCCCCTAGGCCGTTCTAGTTATTCGTTTCGAGCATCAGAACTGCGAAAATTTTGAGTTTCTCAAGCGTTTCTTACCTCCAAACTGCCATATCTCGCGAACGGATTGACCAATCCGCAAAATTTCTATTGCATCTGAAAGTACAAACTCGCCCGATTACAACGGTATGCGTACTTTTCCCCTAGGCCGTTCTAGTTATTCGTTCCGAGCATCAGAACTGCGAAAATTTTGAGTTTCTCAAGCGTTTCTTACTTCCAAACTGCCATATCTCGCGATCGGATTGACCAATCCGCAAAATTTCTAATGCATCTGAAAGTAGAAACTCGCCCGATTACAACGGTATGCGTACTTTTCCCCTAGGCCGTTCTAGTTATTCGTTTCGAGCATCAGAACTGCGAAAATGTTGAGTTTCTCAAGCGTTTCTTACCTCCAAACTGCCATATCTCGCGAACGGGTTGACCAATCCGCAAAATTTCTGTTGCATCTGAAAGTAGAAACTCGCCCGATTACAACGGTATGCGTACTTTTCCCCTAGGCCGCTCTAGTTATTCGTTTCGAGCATCAGAACTGTGAAAATTTGGAGTTTCTCAACCGTTTCTTACCTCCAAACTGCCATATCTCGCGAACGGATTGACCAATCCGCAAAATTTCTGTTGCATCTGAAAGTAGAAAGTCGCCCGATTACAACGGTATGCGTACTTTTCCCCTAGACCGCTCTAGTTATGCTTGTCGAGCATCAGAACTGCGAAAATTTTGAGTTTCTCAAGCGTTTCTTACCTCCAAACTGCCATATCTCGCGAACGGATTGACCAATCCGCAAAATTTCTGTTGCATCTGAAAGTAGAAACTCGCCCGATTACAACGGTATGCGTACTTTTCCCCTAGGCCGCTCTAGTTATTCGTTTCTCGCATCAGAACTGTGAAAATTTTGAGTTTCTCAAGCGTTTCTTACTTCCAAACTGCCATATCTCGCGAACGGATTGACCAATCCGCAAAATTTCTGTTGCATCTGAAAGTAGAAACTCGCCGGATTACAACGGTATGCGTACTTTTCCCGTAGGCCGTTGTAGTTATTCGTTTCGAGCATGAGAACTGCGAAAATTTTGGGTTTCTCAAGCGTTGCTTACCTCCAAACTGCCATATCTCGCGAACGGATTGACCAATCCGCAAAATTTCTGTTGCATCTGAAAGTAGAAACTCGCCCGATTACAACGGTATGCGTGCTTTTCCCCTGGGCCGTTCTGGTTATTCGTTTCGAGTATCAGAACTGTGATAATTTTGAGTTTCTCGACCGTTTCTTACTTCCAAACTGCCATATCTCGCGAACGGATTGACCAATCCGCAAAATTTCTGTTGCATCTGAAAGTAGAAGGTCGCCCGATTACAACGGTATGCGTACTTTCCCCCTAGACCGTTCTAGTTATGCTTGTCGAGCATCAGAACTGCGAAAATTTTGAGTTTCTCAAGCGTTTCTTACCTCCAAACTGCCATATCTCGCGAACGGAATGACTAATCCGCAAAATTTCTGTTGCATCTGAAAGTAGAAACTCGCCCGATTACAACGGTATGCGTACTTTTCCCCTAGGCCGTTCTAGTTATTCGTTTCGAGCATCAGAACTGCGAAAATTTTGAGTTTCTCAAGCGTTTCTTACCTCCAAACTGCCATATCTCGCGAACGGATTGACCAATCCGCAAAATTTCTGTTGCATCTGAAAGTAGAAACTCGCCCGATTACAACGGTAGGCGTACTTTTCCCCTACGCCGTTCTAGTTATTCGTTTCGAGCATCAGAACTGCGAAAATTTTGAGTTTCTCAAGCGTTTCTTACCTCCAAAGTGCCATATCTCGCGAAAGGAATGACCAATCCGCAAAATTTCTGTTGCATCTGAAAGTAGAAACTCGCCCGATTACAAAGGTATGCGTACTTCTCCCCTAGTCCGTTCTAGTTATTCGTTTCGAGCATCAGAACTGCGAAAATTTTGAGTTTCTCAAGCGTTTCTTACCTCCAAACTGCCATATCTCGCGAACGGTTTGACCAATCCGCAAAATTTCTGTTGCATCTGAAAGTAGAAACTCGCCCGATTACAACGGTATGCGTACTTTTCCCCTAGGCCGCTCTAGTTATTCGTTTCGAGCATCAGAACTGCGAAAATGTTGAGTTTCTCAAGCGTTTCTTACCTACAAACTGCCATATCTCGCGAAAGGAATGACCAATCCGCAAAATTTCTGTTGCATCTGAAAGTAGAAACTCGCCCGATTACAAAGGTATGCGTACTTCTCCCCTAGTCCGTTCTAGTTATTCGTTTCGAGCATCAGAACTGCGAAAATTTTGAGTTTCTCAAGCGTTTCTTACCTCCAAACTGCCATATCTCGCGAACGGTTTGACCAATCCGCAAAATTTCTGTTGCATCTGAAAGTAGAAACTCGCCCGAGTACAACGGTATGCGTACTTTTCCCCTAGGCCGTTCTAGTTATTCGTTTCGAGCATCAGAACTGCGAAAATGTTGAGTTTCTCAAGCGTTTCTTACCTACAAACTGCCATATCTCGCGAACGGATTGACCAATCCGCAAAATTTCTGCTGCATCTGAAAGTAGAAACTCACCCGATTACAACGGTATGCGTACTGTTCCCCTAGGCCGTTCTAGTTATTCGTTTCGAGCATCAGAACTGCGAAAATTTTGAGTTTCTCAAGCGTTTCTTACCTCCAAACTGCCATATCTCGCGAACGGTTTGACCAATCCGCAAAATTTCTGTTGCATCTGAAAGTAGAAACTCGCCCGAGTACAACGGTATGCGTACTTTTCCCCTAGGCCGTTCTAGTTATTCGTTTCGAGCATCAGAACTGCGAAAATTTTGAGTTTCTCAAGCATTTCTTACCTCCAAACTGCCATATCTCGCGAACGGATTGACCAATCCGCAAAATTTCTGTTGCATCTGAAAGTAGAAACTCGCCCGATTACAATGGTAGGCGTACTTTTCCCCTACGCCGTTCTAGTTATTCGTTTCGAGCATCAGAACTGCGAAAATTTTGAGTTTCTCAAGCGTTTCTTACCTCCAAACTGCCATATCTCGCGAAAGGAATGACCAATCCGCAAAATTTCGGTTGCATCTGAAAGTAGAAACTCGCCCGATTACAACGGTATGCGTACTTCTCCCCTAGTCCGTTCTAGTTATTCGTTTCGAGCATCAGAACTGCGAAAATTTTGAGTTTCTCAAGCGTTTCTTACCTCCAAACTGCCATATCTCGCGAACGGTTTGACCAATCCGCAAAATTTCTGTTGCATCTGAAAGTAGAAACTCGCCCGATTACAACGGTATGCGTACTTTTCCCCTAGGCCGTTCTAGTTATTCGTTTCGAGCATCAGAACTGCGAAAATTTTGAGTTTCTCAAGCGTTTCTTACCTCCAAACTGCCATATCTCGCGAACGGATTGACCAATCCGCAAAATTTCTGTTGCATCTGAAAGTACAAACTCGCCCGATTACAACGGTATGCGTACTTTTCCCCTAGGCCGTTCTAGTTATTCGTTTCGAGCATCAGAACTGCGAAAATTTTGAGTTTCTCAAGCGTTTCTTACTTCCAAACTGCCATATCTCGCGAACGGATTGACCAATCCGCAAAATTTCTGTTGCATCTGAAAGTAGAAAGTCGCCCGATTAGAACGGTATGCGTACTTTTCCCCTAGTCCGTTCTAGTTATTCGTTTCGAGCATCAGAACTGCGAAAATTTTGAGTTTCTCAAGCGTTTCTTACCTCCAAACTGCCATATCTCGCGAACGGATTGACCAATCCGCAAAATTTCTGTTGCATCTGAAAGTAGAAACTCGCCCGATTACAACGGTAGGCGTACTTTTCCCCTACGCCGTTCTAGTTATTCGTTTCGAGCATCAGAACTGCGAAAATTTTGAGTTTCTCAAGCGTTTCTTACTTCCAAACTGCCATATCTCGCGAAAGGAATGACCAATCCGCAAAATTTCTGTTGCATCTGAAAGTAGAAACTCGCCCGATTACAACGGTATGCGTACTTCTCCCCTAGTCCGTTCTAGTTATTCGTTTCGAGCATCAGAACTGCGAAAATTTTGAGTTTCTCAAGCGTTTCTTACCTCCAAACTGACATATCTCGCGAACGGTTTGACCAATCCGCAAAATTTCTGTTGCATCTGAAAGTAGAAACTCGCCCGATTACAACGGTATGCGTACTTTTCCCCTAGGCCGTTCTAGTTATTCGTTTCGAGCATCAGAACTGCGAAAATGTTGAGTTTCTCAAGCGTTTCTTACCTACAAACTGCCATATCTCGCGAACGGATTGACCAATCCGCAAAATTTCTGTTGCTTCTGAAAGTAGAAACTCGCCCGATTACAACGGTATGCGTACTTTTCCCCTAGGCCGTTCTAGTTATTCGTTTCGAGCATCAGAACTGCGAAAATTTTGAGTTTCTCAAGCGTTTCTTACCTCCAAACTGCCATATCTCGCGAACGGATTGACCAATCCGCAAAATTTCTGTTGCATCTGAAAGTACAAACTCGCCCGATTACAACGGTATGCGTACTTTTCCCCTAGGCCGTTCTAGTTATTCGTTTCGAGCATCAGAACTGCGAAAATTTTGAGTTTCTCAAGCGTTTCTTACATCCAAACTGCCATATCTCGCGAACGGATTGACCAATCCGCAAAATTTCTGTTGCATCTGAAAGTACAAACTCGCCCGATTACAACGGTAGGCGTACTTTTCCCCTACGCCGTTCTAGTTATTCGTTTCGAGCATCAGAACTGTGAAAATTTTGAGTTTCTCAAGCGTTTCTTACCTCCAAACTGCCATATCTCGCGAAAGGAATGACCAATCCGCAAAATTTCTGTTGCATCTGAAAGTAGAAACTCGCCCGATTACAAAGGTATGCGTACTTCTCCCCTAGTCCGTTCTAGTTATTCGTTTCGAGCATCAGAACTGCGAAAATTTTGAGTTTCTGAAGCGTTTCTTACCTCCAAACTGCCATATCTCGCGAACGGTTTGACCAATCCGCAAAATTTCTGTTGCATCTGAAAGTAGAAACTCGCCCGATTACAACGGTATGCGTACTTTTCCCCTAGGCCGTTCTAGTTATTCGTTTCCAGCATCAGAACTGCGAAAATTTTGAGTTTCTCAAGCGTTTCTTACTTCCAAACTGCCATATCTCGCGAACGGATTGACCAATCCGCAAAATTTCTGTTGCATCTGAAAGTAGAAAGTCGCCCGATTACAACGGTATGCGTACTTCTCCCCTAGTCCGTTCTAGTTATTCGTTTCGAGCATCAGAACTGCGAAAATTTTGAGTTTCTCAAGCGTTTCTTACCTCCAAACTGCCATATCTCGCGAACGGATTGACCAATCCGCAAAATTTCTGTTGCATCTGAAAGTACAAACTCGCCCGATTACAACGGTATGCGTACTTTTCCCCTAGGCCGTTCTAGTTATTCGTTTCGAGCATCAGAACTGCGAAAATTTTGAGTTTCTCAAGCGTTTCTTACTTCCAAACTGCCATATCTCGCGAACGGATTGACCAATCCGCAAAATTTCTAATGCATCTGAAAGTAGAAACTCGCCCGATTACAACGGTATGCGTACTTTTCCCCTAGGCCGCTCTAGTTATTCGTTTCGAGCATCAGAACTGTGAAAATTTTGAGTTTCTCAACCGTTTCTTACCTCCAAACTGCCATATCTCGCGAACGGATTGACCAATCCGCAAAATTTCTGTTGCATCTGAAAGTGGAAAGTCGCCCGATTACAACGGTATGCGTACTTTTCCCCTAGACCGCTCTAGTTATGCTTGTCGAGCATCAGAACTGCGAAAATTTTGAGTTTCTCAAGTGTTTCTTACCTCCAAACTGCCATATCTCGCGAACGGATTGACCAATCCGCAAAATTTCTGTTGCATCTGAAAGTAGAAACTCGCCCGATTACAAAGGTATGCGTACTTTTCCCCTAGGCCGTTCTAGTTATTCGTTTCGAGCATCAGAACTGCGAAAATTTTGAGTTTCTCAAGCGTTTCTTACCTCCAAACTGCCATATCTCGCGAACGGATTGACCAATCCGCAAAATTTCTGTTGCATCTGAAAGTAGAAACTCGCCCGATTACAACGGTATGCGTACTTTTCCCCTAGGCCGTTCTAGTTATTCGTTTCCAGCATCAGAACTGCGAAAATTTTGAGTTTCTCAAGCGTTTCTTACTTCCAAACTGCCATATCTCGCGAACGGATTGACCAATCCGCAAAATTTCTGTTGCATCTGAAAGTAGAAAGTCGCCCGATTACAACGGTATGCGTACTTCTCCCCTAGTCCGTTCTAGTTATTCGTTTCGAGCATCAGAACTGCGAAAATTTTGAGTTTCTCAAGCGTTTCTTACCTCCAAACTGCCATATCTCGCGAACGGATTGACCAATCCGCAAAATTTCTGTTGCATCTGAAAGTACAAACTCGCCCGATTACAACGGTATGCGTACTTTTCCCCTAGGCCGTTCTAGTTATTCGTTTCGAGCATCAGAACTGCGAAAATTTTGAGTTTCTCAAGCGTTTCTTACTTCCAAACTGCCATATCTCGCGAACGGATTGACCAATCCGCAAAATTTCTAATGCATCTGAAAGTAGAAACTCGCCCGATTACAACGGTATGCGTACTTTTCCCCTAGGCCGTTCTAGTTATTCGTTTCGAGCATCAGAACTGCGGAAATGTTGAGTTTCTCAAGCGTTTCTTACCTACAAACTGCCATATCTCGCGAACGGATTGACCAATCCGCAAAATTTCTGTTGCATCTGAAAGTAGAAATTCGCCCGATTACAACGGTATGCGTACTTTTCCCCTAGACCGTTCTAGTTATGCTTGTCGAGCATCAGAACTGCGAAAATTTTGAGTTTCTCAAGCGTTTCTTACCTCCAAACTGCCATATCTCGCGAACGGATTGACCAATCCGCAAAATTTCTGCTGCATCTGAAAGTAGAAACTCGCCCGATTACAACGGTATGCGTACTTTTCCCCTAGGCCGCTCTAGTTATTCGTTTCGAGCATCAGAACTGTGAAAATTTTGAGTTTCTCAACCGTTTCTTACCTCCAAACTGCCATATCTCGCGAACGGATTGACCAATCCGCAAAATTTCTGTTGCATCTGAAAGTGGAAAGTCGCCCGATTACAACGGTATGCGTACTTTTCCCCTAGACCGCTCTAGTTATGCTTGTCGAGCATCAGAACTGCGAAAATTTTGAGTTTCTCAAGTGTTTCTTACCTCCAAACTGCCATATCTCGCGAACGGATTGACCAATCCGCAAAATTTCTGTTGCATCTGAAGGTAGAAACTCGCCCGATTACAAAGGTATGCGTACTTTTCCCCTAGGCCGTTCTAGTTATTCGTTTCGAGCATCAGAACTGCGAAAATTTTGAGTTTCTCAAGCGTTTCTTACCTCCAAACTGCCATATCTCGCGAACGGATTGACCAATCCGCAAAATTTCTGTTGCATCTGAAAGTAGAAACTCGCCCGATTACAACGGTATGCGTACTTTTCCCCTAGGCCGTTCTAGTTATTCGTTTCGAGCATCAGAACTGCGAAAATTTTGAGTTTCTCAAGCGTTTCTTACCTACAAACTGCCATATCTCGCGAACGGATTGACCAATCCGCAAAATTTCTGTTGCATCTGAAAGTAGAAACTCGCCCGATTACAACGGTCTGCGTACTTTTCCCCTAGTCCGTTCTAGTTATTCGTTTCGAGCATCAGAACTGCGAAAATTTTGAGTTTCTCAAGCGTTTCTTACCTCCAAACTGCCATATCTCGCGAACGGATTGACCAATCCGCAAAATTTCTGTTGCATCTGAAAGTAGAAACTCGCCCGATTACAACGGTAGGCGTACTTTTCCCCTACGCCGTTCTAGTTATTCGTTTCGAGCATCAGAACTGCGAAAATTTTGAGTTTCTCAAGCGTTTCTTACCTCCAAACTGCCATATCTCGCGAAAGGAATGACCAATCTGCAAAATTTCTGTTGCATCTGAAAGTAGAAAGTCGCCCGATTACAACGGTATGCGTACTTTTCCCCTAGTCCGTTCTAGTTATTCGTTTCGAGCATCAGAACTGCGAAAATTTTGAGTTTCTCAAGCGTTTCTTACCTCCAAACTGCCATATCTCGCGAACGGATTGACCAATCCGCAAAATTTCTGTTGCATCTGAAAGTAGAAACTCGCCCGATTACAACGGTAGGCGTACTTTTCCCCTACGCCGTTCTAGTTATTCGTTTCGAGCATCAGAACTGCGAAAATTTTGAGTTTCTCAAGCGTTTCTTACCTCCAAACTGCCATATCTCGCGAAAGGAATGACCAATCCGCAAAATTTCTGTTGCATCTGAAAGTAGAAACTCGCCCGATTACAACGGTATGCGTACTTCTCCCCTAGTCCGTTCTAGTTATTCGTTTCGAGCATCAGAACTGCGAAAATTTTGAGTTTCTCAAGCGTTTCTTACCTCCAAACTGCCATATCTCGCGAACGGTTTGACCAATCCGCAAAATTTCTGTTGCATCTGAAAGTAGAAACTCGCCCGATTACAACGGTATGCGTACTTTTCCCCTAGGCCGTTCTAGTTATTCGTTTCGAGCATCAGAACTGCGAAAATGTAGAGTTTCTCAAGCGTTTCTTACCTACAAACTGCCATATCTCGCGAACGGATTGACCAATCCGCAAAATTTCTGTTGCTTCTGAAAGTAGAAACTCGCCCGATTACAACGGTATGCGTACTTTTCCCCTAGGCCGTTCTAGTTATTCGTTTCGAGCATCAGAACTGCGAAAATTTTGAGTTTCTCAAGCGTTTCTTACCTCCAAACTGCCATATCTCGCGAACGGATTGACCAATCCGCAAAATTTCTGTTGCATCTGAAAGTACAAACTCGCCCGATTACAACGGTATGTGTACTTTTCCCCTAGGCCGTTCTAGTTATTCGTTTCGAGCATCAGAACTGCGAAAATTTTGAGTTTCTCAAGCGTTTCTTACCTCCAAACTGCCATATCTCGCGAACGGATTGACCAATCCGCAAAATTTCTGTTGCATCTGAAAGTACAAACTCGCCCGATTACAACGGTAGGCGTACTTTTCCCCTACGCCGTTCTAGTTATTCGTTTCGAGCATCAGAACTGTGAAAATTTTGAGTTTCTCAAGCGTTTCTTACCTCCAAACTGCCATATCTCGCGAAAGGAATGACCAATCCGCAAAATTTCTGTTGCATCTGAAAGTAGAAACTCGCCCGATTACAAAGGTATGCGTACTTCTCCCCTAGTCCGTTCTAGTTATTCGTTTCGAGCATCAGAACTGCGAAAATTTTGAGCTTCTCAAGCGTTTCTTACTTCCAAACTGCCATATCTCGCGAACGGAATGACTAATCCGCAAAATTTCTGTTGCATCTGAAAGTAGAAACTCGCCCGATTACAACGGTATGCGTACTTTTCCCCTAGGCCGCTCTAGTTATGCTTGTCGAGCATCAGAACTGCGAAAATTTTGAGTTTCTCAAGCGTTTCTTACCTCCAAACTGCCATATCTCGCGAACGGATTGACCAATCCGCAAAATTTCTGTTGCATCTGAAAGTAGAAACTCGCCCGATTACAAAGGTATGCGTACTTTTCCCCTAGGCCGTTCTAGTTATTCGTTTCGAGCATCAGAACTGCGAAAATTTTGAGTTTCTCAAGCGTTTCTTACCTCCAAACTGCCATATCTCGCGAACGGATTGACCAATCCGCAAAATTTCTGTTGCATCTGAAAGTAGAAACTCGCCCGATTACAACGGTATGCGTACTTTTCCCCTAGGCCGCTCTAGTTATGCTTGTCGAGCATCAGAACTGCGAAAATTTTGAGCTTCTCAAGCGTTTCTTACTTCCAAACTGCCATATCTCGCGAACGGAATGACTAATCCGCAAAATTTCTGTTGCATCTGAAAGTAGAAACTCGCCCGATTACAACGGTATGCGTACTTTTCCCCTAGGCCGTTCTAGTTATTCGTTTCGAGCATCAGAACTGCGAAAATTTTGAGTTTCTCAAGCGTTTCTTACCTACAAACTGCCATATCTCGCGAACGGATTGACCAATCCGCAAAATTTCTGTTGCATCTGAAAGTAGAAACTCGCCCGATTACAACGGTATGCGTACTTTTCCCCTAGGCCGCTCTAGTTATGCTTGTCGAGCATCAGAACTGCGAAAATTTTGAGCTTCTCAAGCGTTTCTTACTTCCAAACTGCCATATCTCGCGAACGGAATGACTAATCCGCAAAATTTCTGTTGCATCTGAAAGTAGAAACTCGCCCGATTACAACGGTATGCGTACTTTTCCCCTAGGCCGTTCTAGTTATTCGTTTCGAGCATCAGAACTGCGAAAATTTTGAGTTTCTCAAGCGTTTCTTACCTACAAACTGCCATATCTCGCGAACGGATTGACCAATCCGCAAAATTTCTGTTGCATCTGAAAGTAGAAACTCGCCCGATTACAACGGTCTGCGTACTTTTCCCCTAGTCCGTTCTAGTTATTCGTTTCGAGCATCAGAACTGCAAAAATTTTGAGTTTCTCAAGCGTTTCTTACCTCCAAACTGCCATATCTCGCGAACGGATTGACCAATCCGCAAAATTTCTGTTGCATCTGAAAGTAGAAACTCGCCCGATTACAACGGTAGGCGTACTTTTCCCCTACGCCGTTCTAGTTATTCGTTTCGAGCATCAGAACTGCGAAAATTTTGAGTTTCTCAAGCGTTTCTTACCTCCAAACTGCCATATCTCGGGAAAGGAATGACCAATCCGCAAAATTTCTGTTGCATCTGAAAGTAGAAAGTCGCCCGATTACAACGGTATGCGTACTTTTCCCCTAGTCCGTTCTAGTTATTCGTTTCGAGCATCAGAACTGCGAAAATTTTGAGTTTCTCAAGCGTTTCTTACCTCCAAACTGCCATATCTCGCGAACGGATTGACCAATCCGCAAAATTTCTGTTGCATCTGAAAGTAGAAACTCGCCCGATTACAACGGTAGGCGTACTTTTCCCCTACGCCGTTCTAGTTATTCGTTTCGAGCATCAGAACTGCGAAAATTTTGAGTTTCTCAAGCGTTTCTTACCTCCAAACTGCCATATCTCGCGAAAGGAATGACCAATCCGCAAAATTTCTGTTGCATCTGAAAGTAGAAACTCGCCCGATTACAACGGTATGCGTACTTCTCCCCTAGTCCGTTCTAGTTATTCGTTTCGAGCATCAGAACTGCGAAAATTTTGAGTTTCTCAAGCGTTTCTTACCTCCAAACTGCCATATCTCGCGAACGGTTTGACCAATCCGCAAAATTTCTGTTGCATCTGAAAGTAGAAACTCGCCCGATTACAACGGTATGCGTACTTTTCCCCTAGGCCGTTCTAGTTATTCGTTTCGAGCATCAGAACTGCGAAAATGTTGAGTTTCTCAAGCGTTTCTTACCTACAAACTGCCATATCTCGCGAACGGATTGACCAATCCGCAAAATTTCTGTTGCTTCTGAAAGTAGAAACTCGCCCGATTACAACGGTATGCGTACTTTTCCCCTAGGCCGTTCTAGTTATTCGTTTCGAGCATCAGAACTGCGAAAATTTTGAGTTTCTCAAGCGTTTCTTACCTCCAAACTGCCATATCTCGCGAACGGATTGACCAATCCGCAAAATTTCTGTTGCATCTGAAAGTACAAACTCGCCCGATTACAACGGTATGCGTACTTTTCCCCTAGGCCGTTCTAGTTATTCGTTTCGAGCATCAGAACTGCGAAAATTTTGAGTTTCTCAAGCGTTTCTTACCTCCAAACTGCCATATCTCGCGAACGGATTGACCAATCCGCAAAATTTCTGTTGCATCTGAAAGTACAAACTCGCCCGATTACAACGGTAGGCGTACTTTTCCCCTACGCCGTTCTAGTTATTCGTTTCGAGCATCAGAACTGTGAAAATTTTGAGTTTCTCAAGCGTTTCTTACCTCCAAACTGCCATATCTCGCGAAAGGAATGACCAATCCGCAAAATTTCTGTTGCATCTGAAAGTAGAAACTCGCCCGATTACAAAGGTATGCGTACTTCTCCCCTAGTCCGTTCTAGTTATTCGTTTCGAGCATCAGAACTGCGAAAATTTTGAGTTTCTCAAGCGTTTCTTACCTCCAAACTGCCATATCTCGCGAACGGTTTGACCAATCCGCAAAATTTCTGTTGCATCTGAAAGTAGAAACTCGCCCGATTACAACGGTATGCGTACTTTTCCCCTAGGCCGTTCTAGTTATTCGTTTCGAGCATCAGAACTGCGAAAATTTTGAGTTTCTCAAGCGTTTCTTACTTCCAAACTGCCATATCTCGCGAACGGATTGACCAATCCGCAAAATTTCTGTTGCATCTGAAAGTAGAAAGTCGCCCGATTACAACGGTATGCGTACTTCTCCCCTAGTCCGTTCTAGTTATTCGTTTCGAGCATCAGAACTGCGAAAATTTTGAGTTTCTCAAGCGTTTCTTACCTCCAAACTGCCATATCTCGCGAACGGATTGACCAATCCGCAAAATTTCTGTTGCATCTGAAAGTACAAACTCGCCCGATTACAACGGTATGCGTACTTTTCCCCTAGGCCGTTCTAGTTATTCGTTTCGAGCATCAGAACTGCGAAAATTTTGAGTTTCTCAAGCGTTTCTTACTTCCAAACTGCCATATCTCGCGAACGGATTGACCAATCCGCAAAATTTCTAATGCATCTGAAAGTAGAAACTCGCCCGATTACAACGGTATGCGTACTTTTCCCCTAGGCCGTTCTAGTTATTCGTTTCGAGCATCAGAACTGCGGAAATGTTGAGTTTCTCAAGCGTTTCTTACCTACAAACTGCCATATCTCGCGAACGGATTGACCAATCCGCAAAATTTCTGTTGCATCTGAAAGTAGAAATTCGCCCGATTACAACGGTATGCGTACTTTTCCCCTAGACCGTTCTAGTTATGCTTGTCGAGCATCAGAACTGCGAAAATTTTGAGTTTCTCAAGCGTTTCTTACCTCCAAACTGCCATATCTCGCGAACGGATTGACCAATCCGCAAAATTTCTGCTGCATCTGAAAGTAGAAACTCGCCCGATTACAACGGTATGCGTACTTTTCCCCTAGGCCGCTCTAGTTATTCGTTTCGAGCATCAGAACTGTGAAAATTTTGAGTTTCTCAACCGTTTCTTACCTCCAAACTGCCATATCTCGCGAACGGATTGACCAATCCGCAAAATTTCTGTTGCATCTGAAAGTGGAAAGTCGCCCGATTACAACGGTATGCGTACTTTTCCCCTAGACCGCTCTAGTTATGCTTGTCGAGCATCAGAACTGCGAAAATTTTGAGTTTCTCAAGCGTTTCTTACCTCCAAACTGCCATATCTCGCGAACGGATTGACCAATCCGCAAAATTTCTGTAGCATCTGATAGTAGAAACTCGCCCGATTACAAAGGTATGCGTACTTTTCCCCTAGGCCGTTCTAGTTATTCGTTTCGAGCATCAGAACTGCGAAAATTTTGAGTTTCTCAAGCGTTTCTTACCTCCAAACTGCCATATCTCGCGAACGGATTGACCAATCCGCAAAATTTCTGTTGCATCTGAAAGTAGAAACTCGCCCGATTACAACGGTATGCGTACTTTTCCCCTAGGCCGCTCTAGTTATGCTTGTCGAGCATCAGAACTGCGAAAATTTTGAGTTTCTCAAGCGTTTCTTACTTCCAAACTGCCATATCTCGCGAACGGAATGACTAATCCGCAAAATTTCTGTTGCATCTGAAAGTAGAAACTCGCCCGATTACAACGGTATGCGTACTTTTCCCCTAGGCCGTTCTAGTTATTCGTTTCGAGCATCAGAACTGCGAAAATTTTGAGTTTCTCAAGCGTTTCTTACCTACAAACTGCCATATCTCGCGAACGGATTGACCAATCCGCAAAATTTCTGTTGCATCTGAAAGTAGAAACTCGCCCGATTACAACGGTCTGCGTACTTTTCCCCTAGTCCGTTCTAGTTATTCGTTTCGAGCATCAGAACTGCGACAATTTTGAGTTTCTCAAGCGTTTCTTACCTCCAAACTGCCATATCTCGCGAACGGATTGACCAATCCGCAAAATTTCTGTTGCATCTGAAAGTAGAAACTCGCCCGATTACAACGGTAGGCGTACTTTTCCCCTACGCCGTTCTAGTTATTCGTTTCGAGCATCAGAACTGCGAAAATTTTGAGTTTCTCAAGCGTTTCTTACCTCCAAACTGCCATATCTCGCGAAAGGAATGACCAATCCGCAAAATTTCTGTTGCATCTGAAAGTAGAAACTCGCCCGATTACAAAGGTATGCGTACTTCTCCCCTAGTCCGTTCTAGTTATTCGTTTCGAGCATCAGAACTGCGAAAATTTTGAGTTTCTCAAGCGTTTCTTACCTCCAAACTGCCATATCTCGCGAACGGTTTGACCAATCCGCAAAATTTCTGTTGCATCTGAAAGTAGAAACTGGCCCGATTACAACGGTATGCGTACTTTTCCCCTAGGCCGTTCTAGTTATTCGTTTCGAGCATCAGAACTGCGAAAATGTTGAGTTTCTCAAGCGTTTCTTACCTACAAACTGCCATATCTCGCGAACGGATTGACCAATCCGCAAAATTTCTGTTGCATCTGAAAGTAGAAACTCGCCCGATTACAACGGTATGCGTACTTTTCCCCTAGGCCGTTCTAGTTATTCGTTTCGAGCATCAGAACTGCGAAAATTTTGAGTTTCTCAAGCGTTTCTTACCTCCAAACTGCCATATCTCGCGAACGGATTGACCAATCCGCAAAATTTCTAATGCATCTGAAAGTAGAAACTCGCCCGATTACAACGGTATGCGTACTTTTCCCCTAGGCCGTTCTAGTTATTCGTTTCGAGCATCAGAACTGCGAAAATGTTGAGTTTCTCAAGCGTTTCTTACCTACAAACTGCCATATCTCGCGAACGGATTGACCAATCCGCAAAATTTCTGTTGCATCTGAAAGTAGAAATTCGCCCGATTACAACGGTATGGGTACTTTTCCCCTAGACCGATCTAGTTATGCTTGTCGAGCATCAGAACTGCGAAAATTTTGAGTTTCTCAAGCGTTTCTTACCTCCAAACTGCCATATCTCGCGAACGGATTGACCAATCCGCAAAATTTCTGTTGCATCTGAAAGTTGAAACTCGCCCGATTACAACGGTATGCGTACTTTTCCCCTAGGCCGCTCTAGTTATTCGTTTCGAGCATCAGAACTGTGAAAATTTTGAGTTTCTCAACCGTTTCTTACCTCCGAACTGCCATATCTCGCGAACGGTTTGACCAATCCGCAAAATTTCTGTTGCATCTGAAAGTAGAAAGTCGCCCGATTACAACGGTATGCGTACTTTTCCCCTAGACCGCTCTAGTTATGCTTGTCGAGCATCAGAACTGCGAAAATTTTGAGTTTCTCAAGCGTTTCTTACCTCCAAACTGCCATATCTCGCGAACGGATTGACCAATCCGCAAAATTTCTGTTGCATCTGAAAGTAGAAACTCGCCCGATTACAACGGTATGCGTACTTTTCCCCTAGGCCGTTCTAGTTATTCGTTTCGAGCATCAGAACTGCGAAAATTTTGAGTTTCTCAAGCGTTTCTTACTTCCAAACTGCCATATCTCGCGAACGGATTGACCAATCCGCAAAATTTCTGTTGCATCTGAAAGTAGAAAGTCGCCCGATTACAACGGTATGCGTACTTTTCCCCTAGTCCGTTATAGTTATTCGTTTCGAGAATCAGAACTGCGAAAATTTTGAGTTTCTCAAGCGTTTCTTACCTCCAAACTGCCATATCTCGCGAACGGATTGACCAATCCGCAAAATTTCTGTTGCATCTGAAAGTAGAAACTCGCCCGATTACAACGGTAGGCGTACTTTTCCCCTACGCCGTTCTAGTTATTCGTTTCGAGCATGAGAACTGCGAAAATTTTGAGTTTCTCAAGCGTTTCTTACCTCCAAACTGCCTTATCTCGCGAAAGGAATGACCAATCCGCAAAATTTCTGTTGCATCTGAAAGTAGAAACTCGCCCGATTACAACCGTATGCGTACTTCTCCCCTAGTCCGTTCTAGTTATTCGTTTCGAGCATCAGAACTGCGAAAATTTTGAGTTTCTCAAGCGTTTCTTACCTCCAAACTGCCATATCTCGCGAACGGTTTGACCAATCCGCAAAATTTCTGTTGCATCTGAAAGTAGAAACTCGCCCGATTACAACGGTATGCGTACTTTTCCCCTAGGCCGTTCTAGTTATTCGTTTCGAGCATCAGAACTGCGAAAATGTTGAGTTTCTCAAGCGTTTCTTACCTACAAACTGCCATATCTCGCGAACGGATTGACCAATCCGCAAAATTTCTGGTGCATCTGAAAGTAGAAACTCGCCCGATTACAACGGTATGCGTACTTTTCCCCTAGGCCGTTCTAGTTATTCGTTTCGAGCATCAGAACTGCGAAAATTTTGAGTTTCTCAAGCGTTTCTTACCTCCAAACTGCCATATCTCGCGAACGGATTGACCAATCCGCAAAATTTCTGTTGCATCTGAAAGTACAAACTCGCCCGATTACAACGGTATGCGTACTTTTCCCCTAGGCCGTTCTAGTTATTCGTTTCGAGCATCAGAACTGCGAAAATTTTGAGTTTCTCAAGCGTTTCTTACTTCCAAACTGCCATATCTCGCGAACGGATTGACCAATCCGCAAAATTTCTGTTGTATCTGAAAGTAGAAAGTCGCCCGATTACAACGGTATGCGTACTTTTCCCCTAGACCGCTCTAGTTATGCTTGTCGAGCATCAGAACTGCGAAAATTTTGAGTTTCTCAAGCGTTTCTTACCTCCAAACTGCCATATCTCGCGAACGGATTGACCAATCCGCAAAATTTCTGTTGCATCTGAAAGTAGAAACTCGCCCGATTACAACGGTATGCGTACTTTTCCCCTAGGCCGTTCTAGTTATTCGTTTCGAGCATCAGAACTGCGAAAATTTTGAGTTTCTCAAGCGTTTCTTACCTCCAAACTGCCATATCTCGCGAACGGATTGACCAATCCGCAAAATTTCTGTTGCATCTGAAAGTAGAAACTCGCCCGATTACAACGGTATGCGTACTTTTCCCCTAGGCCGTTCTAGTTATTCGTTTCGAGCATCAGAACTGCGAAGATTTTGAGTTTCTCAAGTGTTTCTTACCTCCAAACTGCCATATCTCGCGAACGGATTGACCAATCCGCAAAATTTCTGTTGCATCTGAAAGTAGAAACTCGCCCGATTACAACGGTATGCGTACTTTTCCCCTAGGCCGTTCTAGTTATTCGTTTCGAGCATCAGAACTGCGAAAATTTTGAGTTTCTCAAGCGTTTCTTACCTCCAAACTGCCATATCTCGCGAACGGATTGAACAATCCGCAAAATTTCTGTTGCATCTGAAAGTAGAAACTCGCCCGATTACAACGGTATGCGTACTTTTCCCCTAGGCCGTTCTAGTTATTCGTTTCGAGCATCAGAACTGTGAAAATTTTGAGTTTCTCAACCGTTTCTTACCTCCAAACTGCCATATCTCGCGAACGGATTGACCAATCCGCAAAATTTCTGTTGCATCTGAAAGTAGAAAGTCGCCCGATTACAACGGTATGCGTACTTTTCCCCTAGACCGCTCTAGTTATGCTTGTCGAGCATCAGAACTGCGAAAATTTTGAGTTTCTCAACCGTTTCTTACCTCCAAACTGCCATATCTCGCGAACGGATTGACCAATCCGCAAAATTTCTGTTGCATCTGAAAGTAGAAAGTCGCCCGATTACAACGGTATGCGTACTTTTCCCCTAGACCGCTCTAGTTATGCTTGTCGAGTATCAGAACTGCGAAAATTTTGAGTTTCTCAAGCGTTTCTTACCTCCAAACTGCCATATCTCGCGAACGGATTGACCAATCCGCAAAATTTCTGTTGCATCTGAAAGTACAAACTCGCCCGATTACAACGGTATGCGTACTTTTCCCCTAGGCCGTTCTAGTTATTCGTTTCGAGCATCAGAACTGCGAAAATTTTGAGTTTCTCAAGCGTTTCTTACTTCCAAACTGCCATATCTCGCGAACGGATTGACCAATCCGCAAAATTTCTGTTGCATCTGAAAGTAGAAACTCGCCCGATTACAACGGTATGCGTACTTTTCCCCTAGGCCGTTCTAGTTATTCGTTTCGAGCATCAGAACTGTGATAATTTTGAGTTTCTCGACCGTTTCTTACTTCCAAACTGCCATATCTCGCGAACGGATTGACCAATCCGCAAAATTTCTGTTGCATCTGAAAGTAGGAAGTCGCCCGATTACAACGGTATGCGTACTTTTCCCCTAGACCGTTCTAGTTATGCTTGTCGAGCATCAGAACTGCGAAAATTTTGAGTTTCTCAAGCGTTTCTTACCTCCAAACTGCCATATCTCGCGAACGGATTGACCAATCCGCAAAATTTCTGTTGCATCAGAAAGTACAAACTCGCCCGATTACAACGGTATGCGTACTTTTCCCCTAGGCCGTTCTAGTTATTCGTTTCGAGCATCAGAACTGCGAAAATGTTGAGTTTCTCAAGCGTTTCTTACCTCCAAACTGCCATATCTCGCGAACGGATTGACCAATCCGCAAAATTTCTGTTGCATCTGAAAGTAGAAAGTCGCCCGATTACAACGGTATGCGTACTTTTCCCCTAGACCGCTCTAGTTATGCTTGTCGAGTATCAGAACTGCGAAAATTTTGAGTTTCTCAAGCGTTTCTTACCTCCAAACTGCCATATCTCGCGAACGGATTGACCAATCCGCAAAATTTCTGTTGCATCTGAAAGTACAAACTCGCCCGATTACAACGGTATGCGTACTTTTCCCCTAGGCCGTTCTAGTTATTCGTTTCGAGCATCAGAACTGCGAAAATTTTGAGTTTCTCAAGCGTTTCTTACTTCCAAACTGCCATATCTCGCGAACGGATTGACCAATCCGCAAAATTTCTGTTGCATCTGAAAGTAGAAACTCGCCCGATTACAACGGTATGCGTACTTTTCCCCTAGGCCGTTCTAGTTATTCGTTTCGAGCATCAGAACTGTGATAATTTTGAGTTTCTCGACCGTTTCTTACTTCCAAACTGCCATATCTCGCGAACGGATTGACCAATCCGCAAAATTTCTGTTGCATCTGAAAGTAGGAAGTCGCCCGATTACAACGGTATGCGTACTTTTCCCCTAGACCGTTCTAGTTATGCTTGTCGAGCATCAGAACTGCGAAAATTTTGAGTTTCTCAAGCGTTTCTTACCTACAAACTGCCATATCTCGCGAACGGATTGACCAATCCGCAAAATTTCTGTTGCATCAGAAAGTACAAACTCGCCCGATAACAACGGTATGCGTACTTTTCCCCTAGGCCGTTCTAGTTATTCGTTCCGAGCATCAGAACTGCGAAAATGTTGAGTTTCTCAAGCGTTTCTTACCTCCAAACTGCCATATCTCGCGAACGGATTGACCAATCCGCAAAATTTCTGTTGCATCTGAAAGTAGAAACTCGCCCGATTACATCGGTATGCGTACTTTTCCCCTAGCCGCTCTAGTTATTCGTTTCGAGCATCAGAACTGCGAAAATTTTGAGTTTCTCAAGCGTTTCTTACTTCCAAACTGCCATATCTCGCGAACGGATTGACCAATCCGCAAAATTTCTGTTGCATCTGAAAGTAGAAACTCGCCCGATTACAACGGTATGCGTACTTTTCCCCTAGGCCGTTCTAGTTATTCGTTTCGAGCATCAGAACTGTGATAATTTTGAGTTTCTCGACCGTTTCTTACTTCCAAACTGCCATATCTCGCGAACGGATTGACCAATCCGCAAAATTTCTGTTGCATCTGAAAGTAGGAAGTCGCCCGATTACAACGGTATGCGTACTTTTCCCCTAGACCGTTCTAGTTATGCTTGTCGAGCATCAGAACTGCGAAAATTTTGAGTTTCTCAAGCGTTTCTTACCTCCAAACTGCCATATCTCGCGAACGGATTGACCAATCCGCAAAATTTCTGTTGCATCAGAAAGTACAAACTCGCCCGATTACAACGGTATGCGTACTTTTCCCCTAGGCCGTTCTAGTTATTCGTTTCGAGCATCAGAACTGCGAAAATGTTGAGTTTCTCAAGCGTTTCTTACCTCCAAACTGCCATATCTCGCGAACGGATTGACCAATCCGCAAAATTTCTGTTGCATCTGAAAGTAGAAAGTCGCCCGATTACAACGGTATGCGTACTTTTCCCCTAGACCGCTCTAGTTATGCTTGTCGAGTATCAGAACTGCGAAAATTTTGAGTTTCTCAAGCGTTTCTTACCTCCAAACTGCCATATCTCGCGAACGGATTGACCAATCCGCAAAATTTCTGTTGCATCTGAAAGTACAAACTCGCCCGATTACAACGGTATGCGTACTTTTCCCCTAGGCCGTTCTAGTTATTCGTTTCGAGCATCAGAACTGCGAAAATTTTGAGTTTCTCAAGCGTTTCTTACTTCCAAACTGCCATATCTCGCGAACGGATTGACCAATCCGCAAAATTTCTGTTGCATCTGAAAGTAGAAACTCGCCCGATTACAACGGTATGCGTACTTTTCCCCTAGGCCGTTCTAGTTATTCGTTTCGAGCATCAGAACTGTGATAATTTTGAGTTTCTCGACCGTTTCTTACTTCCAAACTGCCATATCTCGCGAACGGATTGACCAATCCGCAAAATTTCTGTTGCATCTGAAAGTAGGAAGTCGCCCGATTACAACGGTATGCGTACTTTTCCCCTAGACCGTTCTAGTTATGCTTGTCGAGCATCAGAACTGCGAAAATTTTGAGTTTCTCAAGCGTTTCTTACCTCCAAACTGCCATATCTCGCGAACGGATTGACCAATCCGCAAAATTTCTGTTGCATCAGAAAGTACAAACTCGCCCGATTACAACGGTATGCGTACTTTTCCCCTAGGCCGTTCTAGTCATTCGTTTCGAGCATCAGAACTGCGAAAATGTTGAGTTTCTCAAGCGTTTCTTACCTACAAACTGCCATATCTCGCGAACGGATTGACCAATCCGCAAAATTTCTGTTGCATCTGAAAGTACAAACTCGCCCGATAACAACGGTATGCGTACTTTTCCCCTAGGCCGTTCTAGTTATTCGTTCCGAGCATCAGAACTGCGAAAATGTTGAGTTTCTCAAGCGTTTCTTACCTCCAAACTGCCATATCTCGCGAACGGATTGACCAATCCGCAAAATTTCTGTTGCATCTGAAAGTAGAAACTCGCCCGATTACATCGGTATGCGTACTTTTCCCCTAGCCGCTCTAGTTATTCGTTTCGAGCATCAGAACTGCGAAAATTATGAGTTTCTCAAGCGTTTCTTACCTCCAAACTGCCATATCTCGCGAACGGATTGACCAATTCGCAAAATTTCTGTTGCATCTGAAAGTAGAAACTCGCCCGATTACAACGGTATGCGTACTTTTCCCCTAGGCCGTTCTAGTTATTCGTTTCGAGCATCAGAACTGCGAAAATGTTGAGTTTCTCAAGCGTTTCTTACCTACAAACTGCCATATCTCGCGAACGGATTGACCAATCCGCAAAATTTCTGTTGCATCTGAAAGTAGAAACTCGCCCGATTACAACGGTATGCGTACTTTTCCCCTAGGCTGTTCTAGTTATTCGTTTCGAGCATCAGAACTGCGCAAATTTTGAGTTTCTCAAGCGTTTCTTACCTCCAAACTGCCATATCTCGCGAACGGATTGACCAATCCGCAAAATTTCTGCTGCATCTGAAAGTAGAAACTCGCCCGATACAACGGTATGCGTACTTCTCCCCTAGTCCGTTCTAGTTATTCGTTTCGAGCATCAGAACTGCGAAAATTTTGAGTTTCTCAAGCGTATCTTACCTCCAAACTGCCATATCTCGCGAACGGTTTGACCAATCCGCAAAATTTCTGTTGCATCTGAAAGTAGAAACTCGCCCGATTACAACGGTATGCGTACTTTTCCCCTAGGCCGTTCTAGTTATTCGTTTCGAGCATCAGAACTGCGAAAATGTTGAGTTTCTCAAGCGTTTCTTACCTACAAACTGCCATATCTCGCGAACGGATTGACCAATCCGCAAAATTTCTGTTGCATCTGAAAGTAGAAACTCGCCCGATTACAGCGGTATGCGTACTTTTCCCCTAGTCCGTTCTAGTTATGCTTGTCGAGCATCAGAACTGCGAAAATTTTGAGTTTCTCAAGTGTTTCATACATCCAAACTGCCATATCTCGCGAACGGATTGACCAATCCGCAAAATTTCTGTTGCATCTGAAAGTACAAACTCGCCCGATTACAACGGTATGCGTACTTTTCCCCTAGGCCGTTCTAGTTATTCGTTTCGAGCATCAGAACTGCGAAAATGTTGAGTTTCTCAAGCGTTTCTTACCTCCAAACTGCCATATCTCGCGAAAGGAATGACCAATCCGCAAAATTTCTGTTGCATCTGAAAGTAGAAACTCGCCCGATTACAACGGTATGCGTACTTTTCCCCTAGTCCGTTCTAGTTATTCGTTTCGAGCATCAGAACTGCGACAATTTTGAGTTTCTCAAGCGTTTCTTACCTCCAAACTGCCATATCTCGCGAACGGTTTGACCAATCCGCAAAATATCTGTTGCATCTGAAAGTAGAATCTCGCCCGATTACAACGGTATGCGTACTTTTCCCCTAGGCCGTTCTAGTTATTCGTTTCGAGCATCAGAACTGCGAAAATGTTGAGTTTCTCAAGCGTTTCTTACCTCCAAACTGCCATATCTCGCGAACGGATTGACCAATCCGCAAAATTTCTGTTGCATCTGAAAGTAGAAACTCGCCCGATTACAACGGTATGCGTACTTTTCCCCTAGGCCGTTCTAGTTATTCGTTTCGAGCATCAGAACTGTGAAAATTTTGAGTTTCTCAACCGTTTCTTACCTCCAAACTGCCATATCTCGCGAACGGATTGACCAATCCGCAAAATTTCTGTTGCATCTGAAAGTAGAAAGTCGCCCGATTACAACGGTATGCGTACTTTTCCCCTAGACCGCTCTAGTTATGCTTGTCGAGCATCAGAACTGCGAAAATTTTGAGTTTCTCAACCGTTTCTTACCTCCAAACTGCCATATCTCGCGAACGGATTGACCAATCCGCAAAATTTCTGTTGCATCTGAAAGTAGAAAGTCGCCCGATTACAACGGTATGCGTACTTTTCCCCTAGACCGCTCTAGTTATGCTTGTCGAGTATCAGAACTGCGAAAATTTTGAGTTTCTCAAGCGTTTCTTACCTCCAAACTGCCATATCTCGCGAACGGATTGACCAATCCGCAAAATTTCTGTTGCATCTGAAAGTACAAACTCGCCCGATTACAACGGTATGCGTACTTTTCCCCTAGGCCGTTCTAGTTATTCGTTTCGAGCATCAGAACTGCGAAAATTTTGAGTTTCTCAAGCGTTTCTTACTTCCAAACTGCCATATCTCGCGAACGGATTGACCAATCCGCAAAATTTCTGTTGTATCTGAAAGTAGAAACTCGCCCGATTACAACGGTATGCGTACTTTTCCCCTAGGCCGTTCTAGTTATTCGTTTCGAGCATCAGAACTGTGATAATTTTGAGTTTCTCGACCGTTTCTTACTTCCAAACTGCCATATCTCGCGAACGGATTGACCAATCCGCAAAATTTCTGTTGCATCTGAAAGTAGGAAGTCGCCCGATTACAACGGTATGCGTACTTTTCCCCTAGACCGTTCTAGTTATGCTTGTCGAGCATCAGAACTGCGAAAATTTTGAGTTTCTCAAGCGTTTCTTACCTCCAAACTGCCATATCTCGCGAACGGATTGACCAATCCGCAAAATTTCTGTTGCATCAGAAAGTACAAACTCGCCCGATTACAACGGTATGCGTACTTTTCCCCTAGGCCGTTCTAGTTATTCGTTTCGAGCATCAGAACTGCGAAAATGTTGAGTTTCTCAAGCGTTTCTTACCTCCAAACTGCCATATCTCGCGAACGGATTGACCAATCCGCAAAATTTCTGTTGCATCTGAAAGTAGAAACTCGCCCGATTACAACGGTATGCGTACTTTTCCCCTAGGCCGTTCTAGTTATTCGTTTCGAGCATCAGAACTGTGAAAATTTTGAGTTTCTCAACCGTTTCTTACCTCCAAACTGCCATATCTCGCGAACGGATTGACCAATCCGCAAAATTTCTGTTGCATCTGAAAGTAGAAAGTCGCCCGATTACAACGGTATGCGTACTTTTCCCCTAGACCGCTCTAGTTATGCTTGTCGAGCATCAGAACTGCGAAAATTTTGAGTTTCTCAACCGTTTCTTACCTCCAAACTGCCATATCTCGCGAACGGATTGACCAATCCGCAAAATTTCTGTTGCATCTGAAAGTAGAAAGTCGCCCGATTACAACGGTATGCGTACTTTTCCCCTAGACCGCTCTAGTTATGCTTGTCGAGTATCAGAACTGCGAAAATTTTGAGTTTCTCAAGCGTTTCTTACCTCCAAACTGCCATATCTCGCGAACGGATTGACCAATCCGCAAAATTTCTGTTGCATCTGAAAGTACAAACTCGCCCGATTACAACGGTATGCGTACTTTTCCCCTAGGCCGTTCTAGTTATTCGTTTCGAGCATCAGAACTGCGAAAATTTTGAGTTTCTCAAGCGTTTCTTACTTCCAAACTGCCATATCTCGCGAACGGATTGACCAATCCGCAAAATTTCTGTTGTATCTGAAAGTAGAAACTCGCCCGATTACAACGGTATGCGTACTTTTCCCCTAGGCCGTTCTAGTTATTCGTTTCGAGCATCAGAACTGTGATAATTTTGAGTTTCTCGACCGTTTCTTACTTCCAAACTGCCATATCTCGCGAACGGATTGACCAATCCGCAAAATTTCTGTTGCATCTGAAAGTAGGAAGTCGCCCGATTACAACGGTATGCGTACTTTTCCCCTAGACCGTTCTAGTTATGCTTGTCGAGCATCAGAACTGCGAAAATTTTGAGTTTCTCAAGCGTTTCTTACCTCCAAACTGCCATATCTCGCGAACGGATTGACCAATCCGCAAAATTTCTGTTGCATCAGAAAGTACAAACTCGCCCGATTACAACGGTATGCGTACTTTTCCCCTAGGCCGTTCTAGTTATTCGTTTCGAGCATCAGAACTGCGAAAATGTTGAGTTTCTCAAGCGTTTCTTACCTACAAACTGCCATATCTCGCGAACGGATTGACCAATCCGCAAAATTTCTGTTGCATCTGAAAGTACAAACTCGCCCGATAACAACGGTATGCGTACTTTTCCCCTAGGCCGTTCTAGTTATTCGTTCCGAGCATCAGAACTGCGAAAATGTTGAGTTTCTCAAGCGTTTCTTACCTCCAAACTGCCATATCTCGCGAACGGATTGACCAATCCGCAAAATTTCTGTTGCATCTGAAAGTAGAAACTCGCCCGATTACATCGGTATGCGTACTTTTCCCCTAGCCGCTCTAGTTATTCGTTTCGAGCATCAGAACTGCGAAAATTATGAGTTTCTCAAGCGTTTCTTACCTCCAAACTGCCATATCTCGCGAACGGATTGACCAATTCGCAAAATTTCTGTTGCATCTGAAAGTAGAAACTCGCCCGATTAAAACGGTATGCGTACTTTTCCCCTAGGCTGTTCTAGTTATTCGTTTCGAGCATCAGAACTGCGCAAATTTTGAGTTTCTCAAGCGTTTCTTACCTCCAAACTGCCATATCTCGCGAACGGATTGACCAATCCGCAAAATTTCTGCTGCATCTGAAAGTAGAAACTCGCCCGATACAACGGTATGCGTACTTCTCCCCTAGTCCGTTCTAGTTATTCGTTTCGAGCATCAGAACTGCGAAAATTTTGAGTTTCTCAAGCGTTTCTTACTTCCAAACTGCCATATCTCGCGAACGGTTTGACCAATCCGCAAAATTTCTGTTGCATCTGAAAGTAGAAACTCGCCCGATTACAACGGTATGCGTACTTTTCCCCTAGGCCGTTCTAGTTATTCGTTTCGAGCATCAGAACTGCGAAAATGTTGAGTTTCTCAAGCGTTTCTTACCTACAAACTGCCATATCTCGCGAACGGATTGACCAGTCCGCAAAATTTCTGTTGCATCTGAAAGTAGAAACTCGCCCGATTACAGCGGTATGCGTACTTTTCCCCTAGTCCGTTCTAGTTATGCTTGTCGAGCATCAGAACTGCGAAAATTTTGAGTTTCTCAAGTGTTTCATACATCCAAACTGCCATATCTCGCGAACGGATTGACCAATCCGCAAAATTTCTGTTGCATCTGAAAGTACAAACTCGCCCGATTACAACGGTATGCGTACTTTTCCCCTAGGCCGTTCTAGTTATTCGTTTCGAGCATCAGAACTGCGAAAATGTTGAGTTTCTCAAGCGTTTCTTACCTCCAAACTGCCATATCTCGCGAAACGAATGACCAATCCGCAAAATTTCTGTTGCATCTGAAAGTAGAAACTCGCCCGATTACAACGGTATGCGTACTTTTCCCCTAGTCCGTTCTAGTTATTCGTTTCGAGCATCAGAACTGCGACAATTTTGAGTTTCTCAAGCGTTTCTTACCTCCAAACTGCCATATCTCGCGAACGGATTGACCAATCCGCAAAATTTCTGCTGCATCTGAAAGTAGAAACTCGCCCGATACAACGGTATGCGTACTTCTCCCCTAGTCCGTTCTAGTTATTCGTTTCGAGCATCAGAACTGCGAAAATTTTGAGTTTCTCAAGCGTATCTTACCTCCAAACTGCCATATCTCGCGAACGGTTTGACCAATCCGCAAAATTTCTGTTGCATCTGAAAGTAGAAACTCGCCCGATTACAACGGTATGCGTACTTTTCCCCTAGGCCGTTCTAGTTATTCGTTTCGAGCATCAGAACTGCGAAAATGTTGAGTTTCTCAAGCGTTTCTTACCTACAAACTGCCATATCTCGCGAACGGATTGACCAATCCGCAAAATTTCTGTTGCATCTGAAAGTAGAAACTCGCCCGATTACAGCGGTATGCGTACTTTTCCCCTAGTCCGTTCTAGTTATGCTTGTCGAGCATCAGAACTGCGAAAATTTTGAGTTTCTCAAGTGTTTCATACATCCAAACTGCCATATCTCGCGAACGGATTGACCAATCCGCAAAATTTCTGTTGCATCTGAAAGTACAAACTCGCCCGATTACAACGGTATGCGTACTTTTCCCCTAGGCCGTTCTAGTTATTCGTTTCGAGCATCAGAACTGCGAAAATGTTGAGTTTCTCAAGCGTTTCTTACCTCCAAACTGCCATATCTCGCGAAAGGAATGACCAATCCGCAAAATTTCTGTTGCATCTGAAAGTAGAAACTCGCCCGATTACAACGGTATGCGTACTTTTCCCCTAGTCCGTTCTAGTTATTCGTTTCGAGCATCAGAACTGCGACAATTTTGAGTTTCTCAAGCGTTTCTTACCTCCAAACTGCCATATCTCGCGAACGGTTTGACCAATCCGCAAAATATCTGTTGCATCTGAAAGTAGAATCTCGCCCGATTACAACGGTATGCGTACTTTTCCCCTAGGCCGTTCTAGTTATTCGTTTCGAGCATCAGAACTGCGAAAATGTTGAGTTTCTCAAGCGTTTCTTACCTCCAAACTGCCATATCTCGCGAACGGATTGACCAATCCGCAAAATTTCTGTTGCATCTGAAAGTAGAAACTCGCCCGATTACAACGGTATGCGTACTTTTCCCCTAGGCCGTTCTAGTTATTCGTTTCGAGCATCAGAACTGTGAAAATTTTGAGTTTCTCAACCGTTTCTTACCTCCAAACTGCCATATCTCGCGAACGGATTGACCAATCCGCAAAATTTCTGTTGCATCTGAAAGTAGAAAGTCGCCCGATTACAACGGTATGCGTACTTTTCCCCTAGACCGCTCTAGTTATGCTTGTCGAGCATCAGAACTGCGAAAATTTTGAGTTTCTCAACCGTTTCTTACCTCCAAACTGCCATATCTCGCGAACGGATTGACCAATCCGCAAAATTTCTGTTGCATCTGAAAGTAGAAAGTCGCCCGATTACAACGGTATGCGTACTTTTCCCCTAGACCGCTCTAGTTATGCTTGTCGAGTATCAGAACTGCGAAAATTTTGAGTTTCTCAAGCGTTTCTTACCTCCAAACTGCCATATCTCGCGAACGGATTGACCAATCCGCAAAATTTCTGTTGCATCTGAAAGTACAAACTCGCCCGATTACAACGGTATGCGTACTTTTCCCCTAGGCCGTTCTAGTTATTCGTTTCGAGCATCAGAACTGCGAAAATTTTGAGTTTCTCAAGCGTTTCTTACTTCCAAACTGCCATATCTCGCGAACGGATTGACCAATCCGCAAAATTTCTGTTGTATCTGAAAGTAGAAACTCGCCCGATTACAACGGTATGCGTACTTTTCCCCTAGGCCGTTCTAGTTATTCGTTTCGAGCATCAGAACTGTGATAATTTTGAGTTTCTCGACCGTTTCTTACTTCCAAACTGCCATATCTCGCGAACGGATTGACCAATCCGCAAAATTTCTGTTGCATCTGAAAGTAGGAAGTCGCCCGATTACAACGGTATGCGTACTTTTCCCCTAGACCGTTCTAGTTATGCTTGTCGAGCATCAGAACTGCGAAAATTTTGAGTTTCTCAAGCGTTTCTTACCTCCAAACTGCCATATCTCGCGAACGGATTGACCAATCCGCAAAATTTCTGTTGCATCAGAAAGTACAAACTCGCCCGATTACAACGGTATGCGTACTTTTCCCCTAGGCCGTTCTAGTTATTCGTTTCGAGCATCAGAACTGCGAAAATGTTGAGTTTCTCAAGCGTTTCTTACCTACAAACTGCCATATCTCGCGAACGGATTGACCAATCCGCAAAATTTCTGTTGCATCTGAAAGTACAAACTCGCCCGATAACAACGGTATGCGTACTTTTCCCCTAGGCCGTTCTAGTTATTCGTTCCGAGCATCAGAACTGCGAAAATGTTGAGTTTCTCAAGCGTTTCTTACCTCCAAACTGCCATATCTCGCGAACGGATTGACCAATCCGCAAAATTTCTGTTGCATCTGAAAGTAGAAACTCGCCCGATTACATCGGTATGCGTACTTTTCCCCTAGCCGCTCTAGTTATTCGTTTCGAGCATCAGAACTGCGAAAATTATGAGTTTCTCAAGCGTTTCTTACCTCCAAACTGCCATATCTCGCGAACGGATTGACCAATTCGCAAAATTTCTGTTGCATCTGAAAGTAGAAACTCGCCCGATTAAAACGGTATGCGTACTTTTCCCCTAGGCTGTTCTAGTTATTCGTTTCGAGCATCAGAACTGCGCAAATTTTGAGTTTCTCAAGCGTTTCTTACCTCCAAACTGCCATATCTCGCGAACGGATTGACCAATCCGCAAAATTTCTGCTGCATCTGAAAGTAGAAACTCGCCCGATACAACGGTATGCGTACTTCTCCCCTAGTCCGTTCTAGTTATTCGTTTCGAGCATCAGAACTGCGAAAATTTTGAGTTTCTCAAGCGTTTCTTACTTCCAAACTGCCATATCTCGCGAACGGTTTGACCAATCCGCAAAATTTCTGTTGCATCTGAAAGTAGAAACTCGCCCGATTACAACGGTATGCGTACTTTTCCCCTAGGCCGTTCTAGTTATTCGTTTCGAGCATCAGAACTGCGAAAATGTTGAGTTTCTCAAGCGTTTCTTACCTACAAACTGCCATATCTCGCGAACGGATTGACCAGTCCGCAAAATTTCTGTTGCATCTGAAAGTAGAAACTCGCCCGATTACAGCGGTATGCGTACTTTTCCCCTAGTCCGTTCTAGTTATGCTTGTCGAGCATCAGAACTGCGAAAATTTTGAGTTTCTCAAGTGTTTCATACATCCAAACTGCCATATCTCGCGAACGGATTGACCAATCCGCAAAATTTCTGTTGCATCTGAAAGTACAAACTCGCCCGATTACAACGGTATGCGTACTTTTCCCCTAGGCCGTTCTAGTTATTCGTTTCGAGCATCAGAACTGCGAAAATGTTGAGTTTCTCAAGCGTTTCTTACCTCCAAACTGCCATATCTCGCGAAACGAATGACCAATCCGCAAAATTTCTGTTGCATCTGAAAGTAGAAACTCGCCCGATTACAACGGTATGCGTACTTTTCCCCTAGTCCGTTCTAGTTATTCGTTTCGAGCATCAGAACTGCGACAATTTTGAGTTTCTCAAGCGTTTCTTACCTCCAAACTGCCATATCTCGCGAACGGTTTGACCAATCCGCAAAATATCTGTTGCATCTGAAAGTAGAAACTCGCCCGATTACAACGGTATGCGTACTTTTCCCCTAGGCCGTTCTAGTTATTCGTTTCGAGCATCAGAACTGCGAAAATGTTGAGTTTCTCAAGCGTTTCTTACCTACAAACTGCCATATCTCGCGAACGGATTGACCAATCCGCAAAATTTCTGTTGCATCTGAAAGTAGAAACTCGCCCGATTACAACGGTATGCGTACTTTTCCCCTAGGCCGTTCTAGTTATTCGTTTCGAGCATCAGAACTGCGAAAATTTTGAGTTTCTCAAGCGTTTCTTACTTCCAAACTGCCATATCTCGCGAACGGATTGACCAATCCGCAAAATTTCTGTTGCATCTGAAAGTAGAAACTCGCCCGAATACAACGGTATGCGTACTTTTCCCCTAGGCCGTTCTAGTTAATCGTTTCGAGCATCAGAACTGCGAAAGTTTTGAGTTTCTCAAGCGTTTCTTACTTCCACACTGCCATATCTCGCGAACGGATTGACCAATCCGCAAAATTTCTGATGCATCTGACAGTAGAAACTCGCCCGATTACAACGGTATGCGTACTTTTCCCCTAGGCCGCTCTAGTTATTCGTTTCGAGCATCAGAACTGCGAAAATTTTTTGTTTCTCAAGTGTTTCATACATCCAAACTGCCATATCTCGCGAACGGATTGACCAATCCGCAAAATTTCTGTTGCATCTGAAAGTAGAAACTCGCCCGGTTACAACGGTATGCGTACTTTTCCCCTAGGCCGTTCTAGTTAATCGTTTCGAGCATCAGAACTGCGAAAGTTTTGAGTTTCTCAAGCGTTTCTTACTTCCACACTGCCATATCTCGCGAACGGATTGACCAATCCGCAAAATTTCTGATGCATCTGACAGTAGAAATTCGCCCGATTACAACGGTATGCGTACTTTTCCACTAGGACGTTCTAGTTATTCGTTTCGAGCATCAGAACTGCGACAATTTTGAGTTTCTCAAGCGTTTCTTACCTCCAAACTGCCATATCTCGCGAACGGTTTGACCAATCCGCAAAATATCTGTTGCATCTGAAAGTAGAAACTCGCCCGATTACAACGGTATGCGTACTTTTCCCCTAGGCCGTTCTAGTTATTCGTTTCGAGCATCAGAACTGCGAAAATGTTGAGTTTCTCAAGCGTTTCTTACCTCCAAACTGCCATATCTCGCGAAACGAATGACCAATCCGCAAAATTTCTGTTGCATCTGAAAGTAGAAACTCGCCCGATTACAACGGTATGCGTACTTTTCCCCTAGTCCGTTCTAGTTATTCGTTTCGAGCATCAGAACTGCGAAAATGTTGAGTTTCTCAAGCGTTTCTTACCTACAAACTGCCATATCTCGCGAACGGATTGACCAATCCGCAAAATTTCTGATGCATCTCACAGTAGAAACTCGCCCGATTACAACGGTATGCGTACTTTTCCCCTAGGCCGCTCTAGTTATTCGTTTCGAGCATCAGAACTGCGAAAATTTTTTGTTTCTCAAGTGTTTCATACATCCAAACTGCCATATCTCGCGAACGGATTGACCAATCCGCAAAATTTCTGTTGCATCTGAAAGTAGAAACTCGCCCGATTACAACGGTATGCGTACTTTTCCCCTAGGCCGTTCTGGTTATTCGTTTCGAGCATCAGAACTGTGAAAATTTTGAGTTTCTCAACCGTTTCTTACCTCCAAACTGCCATATCTCGCGAACGGATTGACCAGTCCGCAAAATTTCTGTTGCATCTGAAAGTAGAAAGTCGCCCGATTACAACGGTATGCGTACTTTTCCCCTAGACCGTTCTAGTTATGCTTGTCGAGCATCAGAACTGCGAAAATTTTGAGTTTCTCAAGTGTTTCTTACCTCCAAACTGCCATATCTCGCGAACGGATTGACTAATCCGCAAAATTTCTGTTGCATCTGAAAGTAGAAACTCGCCCGCTTACAACGGTATGCGTACTTTTCCCCTAGGCCGTTCTAGTTATTCGTTTCGAGCATCAGAACTGCGAAAATTTTGAGTTTCTCAAGCGTTTCTTACCTCCAAACTGCCATATCTCGCGAACGGATTGACCAATCCGCAAAATTTCTGTTGCATCTGAAAGTAGAAACTCGCCCGATTACAACGGTATGCGTACTTTTCCCCTAGGCCGTTCTAGTTATTCGTTTCGAGCATCAGAACTGCGAAAATGTTGAGTTTCTCAAGCGTTTCTTACCTCCAAACTGCCATATCTCGCGAAAGGAATGACCAATCCGCAAAATTTCTGTTGCATCTGAAAGTAGAAACTCGCCCGATTACAACGGTATGCGTACTTTTCCCCTAGTCCGTTCTAGTTATTCGTTTCGAGCATCAGAACTGCGACCATTTTGAGTTTCTCAAGCGTTTCTTACCTCCAAACTGCCATATCTCGCGAACGGTTTGACCAATCCGCAAAATATCTGTTGCATCTGAAAGTAGAAACTCGCCCGATTACAACGGTATGCGTACTTTTCCCCTAGGCCGTTCTAGTTATTCGTTTCGAGCATCAGAACTGCGAAAATGTTGAGTTTCTCAAGCGTTTCTTACCTACAAACTGCCATATCTCGCGAACGGATTGACCAATCCGCAAAATTTCTGTTGCATCTGAAAGTAGAAACTCGCCCGATTACAACGGTATGCGTACTTTTCCCCTAGGCCGTTCTAGTTATTCGTTGCGAGCATCAGAACTGCGAAAATTTTGAGTTTCTCAAGCGTTTCTTACTTCCAAACTGCCATATCTCGCGAACGGATTGACCAATCCGCAAAATTTCTGTTGCATCTGAAAGTAGAAACTCGCCCGAATACAACGGTATGCGTACTTTTCCCCTAGGCCGTTCTAGTTAATCGATTCGAGCATCAGAACTGCGAAAGTTTTGAGTTTCTCAAGCGTTTCTTACTTCCACACTGCCATATCTCGCGAACGGATTGACCAATCCGCAAAATTTC
>NW_027479610.1:0-90496 GCF_051014685.1 Ptiloglossa arizonensis
TGAGTTTTTCAAGCGTTTCTTACCTCAAAACTGCCATATCTCGCGAACGGATTGAGCAATCCGCAAAATTTCTGTTGCATCTGAAAGTAGAAACTCGCCCGATTACAACGGTCTGAGTAGTTTTCCCCTAGGCCGTTCTAGTTATTCGTTTCGAGCATCAGAACTGCGTAAATTTTGAGTTTTTCAAGCGTTTCTTACCTCAAAACTGCCATATCTCGCGAACGGATTGAGCAATCCGCAAAATTTCTGTTGCATCTGAAAGTAGAAACTCGCCCGATTACAACGGTCTGAGTAGTTTTCCCCTAGGCCGTTCTAGTTATTCGTTTCGAGCATCAGAACTGCGAAAATTTTGAGTTTTTCAAGCGTTTCTTACCTCAAAACTGCCATATCTCGCGAACGGATTGAGCAATCCGCAAAATTTCTGTTGCATCTGAAAGTAGAAACTCGCCCGATTACAACGGTCTGAGTAGTTTTCCCCTAGGCCGTTCTAGTTATTCGTTTCGAGCATCAGAACTGCGAAAATTTTGAGTTTTTCAAGCGTTTCTTACCTCAAAACTGCCATATCTCGCGAACGGATTGACCAATTCGCAAAGTTTCAGTTGCATCTGAAAGTAGAAGCTTGCCCGAATACAACGGTCTGAGTAGTTTTCCCCTAGGCCGTTCTAGTTATTCGTTTCGAGCATCAGAACTGCGAAAATTTTGAGTTTTTCAAGCGTTTCTTACCTAAAAACTGCCATATCTCGCGATCGGATTGACCAATCCGCAAAATTTCAGCTGCATCTGAAAGTAGAAAACTGGCCCGATTACAACGGTATGAGTAGTTTTCCCCTAGGCCGTTCTAGTTATTCGTTTCGAGCATCAGAACTGCGAAAATTTTGAGTTTTTCAAGCGTTTCTTACCTCAAAACTGCCATATCTCGCGAACGGATTGACCAATCCGCAAAATTTCTGTTGCATCTGAAAGTAGAAACTCGCCCGATTACAACGGTCTGAGTAGTTTTCCCCTAGGCCGTTCTGGTCATTCGTTTCGAGCATCAGAACTGCGTAAATTTTTAGTTTTTCAAGCGTTTCCTACCTCAAAACTGCCATATCTCGCGAACGGATTGACCAATCCGCAAAATTTCTGTTGCATCTGAAAGTAGAAACTCGCCCGATTACAACGGTCTGAGTAGTTTTCCCCTAGGCCGTTCTAGTCATTCGTTTCGAGCATCAGAACTGCGTAAATTTTGAGTTTTTCAAGCGTTTCTTACCTAAAAACTGCCATATCTCGCGAACGGATTGAGCAATCCGCAAAGTTTCAGTTGCATCTGAAAGTAGAAACTCGCCCGATTACAACGGTCCGAGTAGTTTTCCCCTAGGCCGTTCTAGTTATTCGTTTCGAGCATCAGAACTGCGAAAATTTTGAGTTTTTCAAGCGTTTCTTACCTCAAAACTGCCATATCTCGCGAACGGATTGACCAATTCGCAAAATTTCAGATGCATCTGAAAGTAGAAGCTTGCCCGAATACAACGGTCTGAGTAGTTTTCCCCTAGGCCGTTCTAGTTATTCGTTTCGAGCATCAGAACTGCGAAAATTTTGAGTTTTTCAAGCGTTTCTTACCTCAAAACTGCCATATCTCCCGAACGGATTGACCAATCCGCAAAATTTCTGTTGCATCTGAAAGTAGAAACTCGCCCGATTACAACGGTCTGAGTAGTTTTCCCCTAGGCCGTTCTAGTCATTCGTTTCGAGCATCAGAACTGCGTAAATTTTGACTTTTTCAAGCGTTTCTTACCTCAAAACTGCCATATCTCGCGAACGGATTGACCAATCCGCAAAGTTTCTGTTGCATCTGAAAGTAGAAACTCGCCCGATTACAACGGTCTGTGTAGTTTTCCCCTAGGCCGTTCTAGTCATTCGTTTCGAGCATCAGAACTGCGTAAATTTTGAGTTTTTCAAGCGTTTCTTACCTCAAAACTGCCATATCTCGCGAACGGATTGAGCAATCCGCAAAATTTCTGTTGCATCTGAAAGTAGAAACTCGCCCGATTACAACGGTCTGAGTAGTTTTCCCCTAGGCCGTTCTAGTTATTCGTTTCGAGCATCAGAACTGCGAAAATTTTGAGTTTTTCAATCGTTTCTTACCTCAAAACTGCCATATCTCGCGAACGGATTGAGCAATCCGCAAAATTTCTGTTGCATCTGAAAGTGGAAACTCGCCCGATTACAACGGTCCGAGTAGTTTTCCCCTAGGCCGTTCTAGTTATTCGTTTCGAGCATCAGAACTGCGAAAATTTTGAGTTTTTCAAGCGTTTCTTACCTCAAAACTGCCATATCTCGCGAACGGATTGACCAATTCGCAAAATTTCAGATGCATCTGAAAGTAGAAGCTTGCCCGAATACAACGGTCTGAGTAGTTTTCCCCTAGGCCGTTCTAGTTATTCGTTTCGAGCATCAGAACTGCGAAAATTTTGAGTTTTTCAAGCGTTTCTTACCTCAAAACTGCCATATCTCCCGAACGGATTGACCAATCCGCAAAATTTCTGTTGCATCTGAAAGTAGAAACTCGCCCGATTACAACGGTCTGAGTAGTTTTCCCCTAGGCCGTTCTAGTCATTCGTTTCGAGCATCAGAACTGCGTAAATTTTGACTTTTTCAAGCGTTTCTTACCTCAAAACTGCCATATCTCGCGAACGGATTGACCAATCCGCAAAGTTTCTGTTGCATCTGAAAGTAGAAACTCGCCCGATTACAACGGTCTGTGTAGTTTTCCCCTAGGCCGTTCTAGTCATTCGTTTCGAGCATCAGAACTGCGTAAATTTTGAGTTTTTCAAGCGTTTCTTACCTCAAAACTGCCATATCTCGCGAACGGATTGAGCAATCCGCAAAATTTCTGTTGCATCTGAAAGTAGAAACTCGCCCGATTACAACGGTCTGAGTAGTTTTCCCCTAGGCCGTTCTAGTTATTCGTTTCGAGCATCAGAACTGCGAAAATTTTGAGTTTTTCAATCGTTTCTTACCTCAAAACTGCCATATCTCGCGAACGGATTGAGCAATCCGCAAAATTTCTGTTGCATCTGAAAGTGGAAACTCGCCCGATTACAACGGTCTGAGTAGTTTCGCCCTAGGCTGTTCTAGTCATTCGTTTCGAGCATCAGAACTGCGTAAATTTTGAATTTTTCAAGCGTTTCTTACCTGAAAACTGCCATATATCGCGAACGGATTGAGCAATCCGCAAAATTTCTGTTGCATCTGAAAGTAGAAACTCGCCCGATTACAACGGTCTGAGTAGTTTTCCCCTAGGCCGTACTAGTTATTCGTTTCGAGCATCAGAACTGCGAAAATTTTGAGTTTTTCAAGCGTTTCTTACCTCAAAACTGCCATATCTCGCGATCGGATTTACCAATCCGCAAAATTTCAGTTGCATCTGAAAGTAGAAACTGGCCCGATTACAACGGTATGAGTAGTTTTCCCCTAGGCCGTTCTAGTTATTCGTTTCGAGCATCAGAACTGCGAAAATTTTGAGTTTTTCAAGCGTTTCTTACCTCAAAACTGCCATATCTCGCGAACGGATTGAGCAATCCGCAAAATTTCTGTTGCATCTGAAAGTAGAAACTGGCCCGATTACAACGGTATGAGTAGTTTTCCCCTAGGCCGTTCAAGTTATTCGTTTCGAGCATCAGAACTGCGAAAATTTTGAGTTTTTCAAGCGTTTCTTACCTCAAAACTGCCATATCTCGCGAACGGATTGACCAATCCGCAAAATTTCTGTTGCATCTGAAAGTAGAAACTGGCCCGATTACAACGGTATGAGTAGTTTTCCCCTAGGCCGTTCTAGTTATTCGTTTCGAGCATCAGAACTGCGAAAATTTTGAGTTTTTCAAGCGTTTCTTACCTCAAAACTGCCATATCTCGCGAACGGATTGAGCAATCCGCAAAATTTCTGTTGCATCTGAAAGTAGAAACTCGCCCGATTACATCGGTCTGAGTAGTTTTCCCCTAGGCCGTTCTAGTTATTCGTTTCGAGCATCAGAACTGCGAAAATTTTGAGTTTTTCAAGCGTTTCTTACCTCAAAACTGCCATATCTCGCGAACGGATTGACCAATTCGCAAAATTTCTGTTGCATCTGAAAGTAGAAACTCGCCCGATTACATCGGTCTGAGTAGTTTTCCCCTAGGCCGTTCTAGTTATTCGTTTCGAGCCTCAGAACTGCGAAAATTTTGAGTTTTTCAAGCGTTTCTTACCTCAAAAGTGCCATATCTCGCGAACGGATTGACCAATTCGCAAAATTTCTGTTGCATCTGAAAGTAGAAACTCGCCCGATTACAACGGCCTGAGTAGTTTTCCCCTAGGCCGTTCTAGTCATTCGTTTCGAGCATCAGAACTGCGTAAATTTTGAGTTTTTCAAGCGTTTCTTACCTCAAAACTGCCATATCTCGCGAACGGATTGAGCAATCCGCAAAATTTCTGTTGCATCTGAAAGTAGAAACTCGCCCGATTACAACGGTCTGAGTAGTTTTCCCCTAGGCCGTTCTAGTTATTCGTTTCGAGCATCAGAACTGCGAAAATTTTGAGTTTTTCAAGCGTTTCTTACCTCAAAACTGCCATATCTCGCGAACGCATTGAGCAATCCGCAAAATTTCTGTTGCATCTGAAAGTAGAAACTCGCCCGATTACAACGGTCTGAGTAGTTTTCCCCTAGGCCGTTCTAGCTATTCGTTTCGAGCATCAGAACTGCGAAAATTTTGAGTTTTTCAAGCGTTTCTTACATCAAAACTGCCATATCTCGCGAACGGATTGAGCAATCCGCAAAATTTCTGTTGCATCTGAAAGTAGAAACTCGCCCGATTACAACGGTCTGAGTAGTTTTCCCCTAGGCCGTTCTAGTTATTCGTTTCGAGCATCAGAACTGCGAAAATTTTGAGTTTTTCAAGCGTTTCTTACCTCAAAACTGCCATATCTCGCGAACGGATTGAGCAATCCGCAAAATTTCTGTTGCATCTGAAAGTAGAAACTCGCCCGATTACAACGGTCTGAGTAGTTTTACCCTAGGCCGTTCTAGTTATTCGTTTCGAGCATCAGAACTGCGAAAATTTTGAGTTTTTCAAGCGTTTCTTACCTCAAAACTGCCATATCTCGCGAACGGATTGACCAATTCGCAAAATTTCAGTTGCATCTGAAAGTAGAAGCTTGCCCGAATACAACGGTCTGAGTAGTTTTCCCCTAGGCCGTTCTAGTTATTCGTTTCGAGCATCAGAACTGCGAAAATTTTGAGTTTTTCAAGCGTTTCTTACCTCAAAACTGCCATATCTCGCGATCGGATTGACCAATCCGCAAAATTTCAGCTGCATCTGAAAGTAGAAACTGGCCCGATTACAACGGTATGAGTAGTTTTCCCCTAGGCCGTTCTAGTTATTCGTTTCGAGCATCAGAACTGCGAAAATTTTGAGTTTTTCAAGCGTTTCTTACCTCAAAACTGCCATATCTCGCGAACGGATTGACCAATCCGCAAAATTTCTGTTGCATCTGAAAGTAGAAACTCGCCCGATTACAACGGTCTGAGTAGTTTTCCCCTAGGCCGTTCTGGTCATTCGTTTCGAGCATCAGAACTGCGTAAATTTTTAGTTTTTCAAGCGTTTCTTACCTCAAAACTGCCATATCTCGCGAACGGATTGACCAATCCGCAAAATTTCTGTTGCATCTGAAAGTAGAAACTCGCCCGATTACAACGGTCTGAGTAGTTTTCCCCTAGGCCGTTATAGTCATTCGTTTCGAGCATCAGAACTGCGTAAATTTTTAGTTTTTCAAGCGTTTCTTACCTCAAAACTGCCATATCTCGCGAACGGATTGACCAATCCGCAAAATTTCTGTTGCATCTGAAAGTAGAAACTGGCCCGATTACAACGGTATGAGTAGTTTTCCCCTAGGCCGTTCAAGTTATTCGTTTCGAGCATCAGAACTGCGAAAATTTTGAGTTTTTCAAGCGTTTCTTACCTCAAAACTGCCATATCTCGCGAACGGATTGACCAATCCGCAAAATTTCAGTTGCATCTGAAAGTAGAAACTGGCCCGATTACAACGGTATGAGTAGTTTTCCCCTAGGCCGTTCTAGTTATTCGTTTCGAGCATCAGAACTGCGAATATTTTGAGTTTTTCAAGCGTTTCTTACCTCAAAACTGCCATATCTCGCGAACGGATTGAGCAATCCGCAAAATTTCTGTTGCATCTGAAAGTAGAAACTCGCCCGATTACATCGGTCTGAGTAGTTTTCCCCTAGGCCGTTCTAGTTATTCGTTTCGAGCATCAGAACTGCGAAAATTTTGAGTTTTTCAAGCGTTTCTTACCTCAAAACTGCCATATCTCGCGAACGGATTGACCAATTCGCAAAATTTCAGATGCATCTGAAAGTAGAAGCTTGCCCGAATACAACGGTCTGAGTAGTTTTCCCCTAGGCCGTTCTAGTTATTCGTTTCGAGCATCAGAACTGCGAAAATTTTGAGTTTTTCAAGCGTTTCTTACCTCAAAACTGCCATATCTCCCGAACGGATTGACCAATCCGCAAAATTTCTGTTGCATCTGAAAGTAGAAACTCGCCCGATTACAACGGTCTGAGTAGTTTTCCCCTAGGCCGTTCTAGTCATTCGTTTCGAGCATCAGAACTGCGTAAATTTTGACTTTTTCAAGCGTTTCTTACCTCAAAACTGCCATATCTCGCGAACGGATTGACCAATCCGCAAAGTTTCTGTTGCATCTGAAAGTAGAAACTCGCCCGATTACAACGGTCTGTGTAGTTTTCCCCTAGGCCGTTCTAGTCATTCGTTTCGAGCATCAGAACTGCGTAAATTTTGAGTTTTTCAAGCGTTTCTTACCTCAAAACTGCCATATCTCGCGAACGGATTGAGCAATCCGCAAAATTTCTGTTGCATCTGAAAGTAGAAACTCGCCCGATTACAACGGTCTGAGTAGTTTTCCCCTAGGCCGTTCTAGTTATTCGTTTCGAGCATCAGAACTGCGAAAATTTTGAGTTTTTCAAGCGTTTCTTACCTCAAAACTGCCATATCTCGCGAACGGATTGAGCAATCCGCACAATTTCTGTTGCATCTGAAAGTAGAAACTCGCCCGATTACAACGGTCTGAGTAGTTTTCCCCTAGGCCGTTCTAGTTATTCGTTTCGAGCATCAGAACTGCGAAAATTTTGAGTTTTTCAAGCGTTTCTTACATCAAAACTGCCATATCTCGCGAACGGATTGAGCAATCCGCAAAATTTCTGTTGCATCTGAAAGTAGAAACTCGCCCGATTACAACGGTCTGAGTAGTTTTCCCCTAGGCCGTTCTAGTTATTCGTTTCGAGCATCAGAACTGCGAAAATTTTGAGTTTTTCAAGCGTTTCTTACCTCAAAACTGCCATATCTCGCGAACGGATTGAGCAATCCGCAAAATTTCTGTTGCATCTGAAAGTAGAAACTCGCCCGATTACAACGGTCTGAGTAGTTTCGCCCTAGGCTGTTCTAGTCATTCGTTTCGAGCATCAGAACTGCGTAAATTTTGAATTTTTCAAGCGTTTCTTACCTGAAAACTGCCATATATCGCGAACGGATTGAGCAATCCGCAAAATTTCTGTTGCATCTGAAAGTAGAAACTCGCCCGATTACAACGGTCTGAGTAGTTTTCCCCTAGGCCGTACTAGTTATTCGTTTCGAGCATCAGAACTGCGAAAATTATGAGTTTTTCAAGCGTTTCTTACCTCAAAACTGCCATATCTCGCGATCGGATTGACCAATCCGCAAAATTTCAGTTGCATCTGAAAGTAGAAACTGGCCCGATTACAACGGTATGAGTAGTTTTCCCCTAGGCCGTTCTAGTTATTCGTTTCGAGCATCAGAACTGCGAAAATTTTGAGTTTTTCAAGCGTTTCTTACCTCAAAACTGCCATATCTCGCGAACGGATTGAGCAATCCGCAAAATTTCTGTTGCATCTGAAAGTAGAAACTCGCCCGATTACAACGGTCTGAGTAGTTTTCCCCTAGGCCGTTCTAGTTATTCGTTTCGAGCATCAGAACTGCGAAAATTTTGAGTTTTTCAAGCGTTTCTTACCTCAAAACTGCCATATCTCGCGATCGGATTGACCAATCCGCAAAATTTCAGCTGCATCTGAAAGTAGAAACTGGCCCGATTACAACGGTATGAGTAGTTTTCCCCTAGGCCGTTCTAGTTATTCGTTTCGAGCATCAGAACTGCGAAAATTTTGAGTTTTTCAAGCGTTTCTTACCTCAAAACTGCCATATCTCGCGAACGGATTGACCAATCCGCAAAATTTCTGTTGCATCTGAAAGTAGAAACTCGCCCGATTACAACGGTCTGAGTAGTTTTCCCCTAGGCCGTTCTGGTCATTCGTTTCGAGCATCAGAACTGCGTAAATTTTTAGTTTTTCAAGCGTTTCTTACCTCAAAACTGCCATATCTCGCGAACGGATTGACCAATCCGCAAAATTTCTGTTGCATCTGAAAGTAGAAACTCGCCCGATTACAACGGTCTGAGTAGTTTTCCCCTAGGCCGTTCTAGTTATTCGTTTCGAGCATCAGAACTGCGAAAATTTTGAGTTTTTCAAGCGTTTCTTACCTCAAAACTGCCATATCTCGCGAACGGATTGACCAATCCGCAAAGTTTCTGTTGCATCTGAAAGTAGAAACTCGCCCGATTACAACGGTCTGTGTAGTTTTCCCCTAGGCCGTTCTAGTCATTCGTTTCGAGCATCAGAACTGCGTAAATTTTTAGTTTTTCAAGCGTTTCTTACCTCAAAACTGCCATATCTCGCGAACGGATTGACCAATCCGCAAAATTTCTGTTGCATCTGAAAGTAGAAACTGGCCCGATTACAACGGTATGAGTAGTTTTCCCCTAGGCCGTTCAAGTTATTCGTTTCGAGCATCAGAACTGCGAAAATTTTGAGTTTTTCAAGCGTTTCTTACCTCAAAACTGCCATATCTCGCGAACGGATTGACCAATCCGCAAAATTTCTGTTGCATCTGAAAGTAGAAACTGGCCCGATTACAACGGTATGAGTAGTTTTCCCCTAGGCCGTTGTAGTTATTCGTTTCGAGCATCAGAACTGCGAAAATTTTGAGTTTTTCAAGCGTTTCTTACCTCAAAACTGCCATATCTCGCGAACGGATTGAGCAATCCGCAAAATTTCTGTTGCATCTGAAAGTAGAAACTCGCCCGATTACATCGGTCTGAGTAGTTTTCCCCTAGGCCGTTCTAGTTATTCGTTTCGAGCATCAGAACTGCGAAAATTTTGAGTTTTTCAAGCGTTTCTTACCTCAAAACTGCCATATCTCGCGAACGGATTGACCAATTCGCAAAATTTCAGATGCATCTGAAAGTAGAAGCTTGCCCGAATACAACGGTCTGAGTAGTTTTCCCCTAGGCCGTTCTAGTTATTCGTTTCGAGCATCAGAACTGCGAAAATTTTGAGTTTTTCAAGCGTTTCTTACCTCAAAACTGCCATATCTCCCGAACGGATTGACCAATCCGCAAAATTTCTGTTGCATCTGAAAGTAGAAACTCGCCCGATTACAACGGTCTGAGTAGTTTTCCCCTAGGCCGTTCTAGTCATTCGTTTCGAGCATCAGAACTGCGTAAATTTTGACTTTTTCAAGCGTTTCTTACCTCAAAACTGCCATATCTCCCGAACGGATTGACCAATCCGCAAAATTTCTGTTGCATCTGAAAGTAGAAACTCGCCCGATTACAACGGTCTGAGTAGTTTTCCCCTAGGCCGTTCTAGTCATTCGTTTCGAGCATCAGAACTGCGTAAATTTTGACTTTTTCAAGCGTTTCTTACCTCAAAACTGCCATATCTCGCGAACGGATTGAGCAATCCGCAAAATTTCTGTTGCATCTGAAAGTAGAAACTCGCCCGATTACAACGGTCTGAGTAGTTTTCCCCTAGGCCGTTCTAGTTATTCGTTTCGAGCATCAGAACTGCGAAAATTTTGAGTTTTTCAAGCGTTTCTTACCTCAAAACTGCCATATCTCGCGAACGGATTGAGCAATCCGCACAATTTCTGTTCCATCTGAAAGTAGAAACTCGCCCGATTACAACGGTCTGAGTAGTTTTCCCCTAGGCCGTTCTAGTTATTGGTTTCGAGCATCAGAACTGCGAAAATTTTGAGTTTTTCAAGCGTTTCTTACATCAAAACAGCCATATCTCGCGAACGGATTGAGCAATCCGCAAAATTTCTGTTGCATCTGAAAGTAGAAACTCGCCCGATTACAACGGTCTGAGTAGTTTTCCCCTAGGCCGTTCTAGTTATTCGTTTCGAGCATCAGAACTGCGAAAATTTTGAGTTTTTCAAGCGTTTCTTACCTCAAAACTGCCATATCTCGCGAACGGATTGAGCAATCCGCAAAATTTCTGTTGCATCTGAAAGTAGAAACTCGCCCGATTACAACGGTCTGAGTAGTTTTCCCCTAGGCCGTTCTAGTTATTCGTTTCGAGCATCAGAACTGCGAAAATTTTGAGTTTTTCAAGCGTTTCTTACCTCAAAACTGCCATATCTCGCGAACGGATTGACCAATTCGCAAAATTTCAGTTGCATCTGAAAGTAGAAGCTTGCCCGAATACAACGGTCTGAGTAGTTTTCCCCTAGGCCGTTCTAGTTATTCGTTTCGAGCATCAGAACTGCGAAAATTTTGAGTTTTTCAAGCGTTTCTTACCTCAAAACTGCCATATCTCGCGATCGGATTGACCAATCCGCAAAATTTCAGCTGCATCTGAAAGTAGAAACTGGCCCGATTACAACGGTATGAGTAGTTTTCCCCTAGGCCGTTCTAGTTATTCGTTTCGAGCATCAGAACTGCGAAAATTTTGAGTTTTTCAAGCGTTTCTTACCTCAAAACTGCCATATCTCGCGAACGGATTGACCAATCCGCAAAATTTCTGTTGCATCTGAAAGTAGAAACTCGCCCGATTACAACGGTCTGAGTAGTTTTCCCCTAGGCCGTTCTGGTCATTCGTTTCGAGCATCAGAACTGCGTAAATTTTTAGTTTTTCAAGCGTTTCTTACCTCAAAACTGCCATATCTCGCGAACGGATTGACCAATCCGCAAAATTTCTGTTGCATCTGAAAGTAGAAACTCGCCCGATTACAACGGTCTGAGTAGTTTTCCCCTAGGCCGTTCTAGTCATTCGTTTCGAGCATCAGAACTGCGTAAATTTTGAGTTTTTCAAGCGTTTCTTACCTAAAAACTGCCATATCTCGCGAACGGATTGACCAATCCGCAAAGTTTCAGTTGCATCTGAAAGTAGAAACTCGCCCGATTACAACGGTCCGAGTAGTTTTCCCCTAGGCCGTTCTAGTTATTCGTTTCGAGCATCAGAACTGCGAAAATTTTGAGTTTTTCAAGCGTTTCTTACCTCAAAACTGCCATATCTCGCGAACGGATTGACCAATTCGCAAAATTTCAGATGCATCTGAAAGTAGAAGCTTGCCCGAATACAACGGTCTGAGTAGTTTTCCCCTAGGCCGTTCTAGTTATTCGTTTCGAGCATCAGAACTGCGAAAATTTTGAGTTTTTCAAGCGTTTCTTACCTCAAAACTGCCATATCTCCCGAACGGATTGACCAATCCGCAAAATTTCTGTTGCATCTGAAAGTAGAAACTCGCCCGATTACAACGGTCTGAGTAGTTTTCCCCTAGGCCGTTCTAGTCATTCGTTTCGAGCATCAGAACTGCGTAAATTTTGACTTTTTCAAGCGTTTCTTACCTCAAAACTGCCATATCTTGCGAACGGATTGACCAATCCGCAAAGTTTCTGTTGCATCTGAAAGTAGAAACTCGCCCGATTACAACGGTCTGTGTAGTTTTCCCCTAGGCCGTTCTAGTCATTCGTTTCGAGCATCAGAACTGCGTAAATTTTGAGTTTTTCAAGCGTTTCTTACCTCAAAACTGCCATATCTCGCGAACGGATTGAGCAATCCGCAAAATTTCTGTTGCATCTGAAAGTAGAAACTCGCCCGATTACAACGGTCTGAGTAGTTTTCCCCTAGGCCGTTCTAGTTATTCGTTTCGAGCATCAGAACTGCGAAAATTTTGAGTTTTTCAAGCGTTTCTTACCTCAAAACTGCCATATCTCGCGAACGGATTGAGCAATCCGCAAAATTTCTGTTGCATCTGAAAGTAGAAACTCGCCCGATTACAACGGTCTGAGTAGTTTTCCCCTAGGCCGTTCTAGTTATTCGTTTCGAGCATCAGAACTGCGAAAATTTTGAGTTTTTCAAGCGTTTCTTACATCAAAACTGCCATATCTCGCGAACGGATTGAGCAATCCGCAAAATTTCTGTTGCATCTGAAAGTAGAAACTCGCCCGATTACAACGGTCTGAGTAGTTTTCCCCTAGGCCGTTCTAGTTATTCGTTTCGAGCATCAGAACTGCGAAAATTTTGAGTTTTTCAAGCGTTTCTTACCTCAAAACTGCCATATCTCGCGAACGGATTGAGCAATCCGCAAAATTTCTGTTGCATCTGAAAGTAGAAACTCGCCCGATTACAACGGTCTGAGTAGTTTTTCCCTAGGCCGTTCTAGTTATTCGTTTCGAGTATCAGAACTGCGAAAATTTTGAGTTTTTCAAGCGTTTCTTACCTCAAAACTGCCATATCTCGCGAACGGATTGACCAATTCGCAAAATTTCAGTTGCATCTGAAAGTAGAAGCTTGCCCGAATACAACGGTCTGAGTAGTTTTCCCCTTGGCCGTTCTAGTTATTCGTTTCGAGCATCAGAACTGCGAAAATTTTGAGTTTTTCAAGCGTTTCTTACCTCAAAACTGCCATATCTCCCGAACGGATTGACCAATCCGCAAAATTTCTGTTGCATCTGAAAGTAGAAACTCGCCCGATTACAACGGTCTGAGTAGTTTTCCCCTAGGCCGTTCTAGTCATTCGTTTCGAGCATCAGAACTGCGTAAATTTTGACTTTTTCAAGCGTTTCTTACCTCAAAACTGCCATATCTTGCGAACGGATTGACCAATCCGCAAAGTTTCTGTTGCATCTGAAAGTAGAAACTCGCCCGATTACAACGGTCTGTGTAGTTTTCCCCTAGGCCGTTCTAGTCATTCGTTTCGAGCATCAGAACTGCGTAAATTTTGAGTTTTTCAAGCGTTTCTTACCTCAAAACTGCCATATCTCGCGAACGGATTGAGCAATCCGCAAAATTTCTGTTGCATCTGAAAGTAGAAACTCGCCCGATTACAACGGTCTGAGTAGTTTTCCCCTAGGCCGTTCTAGTTATTCGTTTCGAGCATCAGAACTGCGAAAATTTTGAGTTTTTCAAGCGTTTCTTACCTCAAAACTGCCATATCTCGCGAACGGATTGAGCAATCCGCAAAATTTCTGTTGCATCTGAAAGTAGAAACTCGCCCGATTACAACGGTCTGAGTAGTTTTCCCCTAGGCCGTTCTAGTTATTCGTTTCGAGCATCAGAACTGCGAAAATTTTGAGTTTTTCAAGTGTTTCTTACATCAAAACTGCCATATCTCGCGAACGGATTGAGCAATCCGCAAAATTTCTGTTGCATCTGAAAGTAGAAACTCGCCCGATTACAACGGTCTGAGTAGTTTTCCCCTAGGCCGTTCTAGTTATTCGTTTCGAGCATCAGAACTGCGAAAATTTTGAGTTTTTCAAGCGTTTCTTACCTCAAAACTGCCATATCTCGCGAACGGATTGAGCAATCCGCAAAATTTCTGTTGCATCTGAAAGTAGAAACTCGCCCGATTACAACGGTCTGAGTAGTTTTCCCCTAGGCCGTTCTAGTTATTCGTTTCGAGTATCAGAACTGCGAAAATTTTGAGTTTTTCAAGCGTTTCTTACCTCAAAACTGCCATATCTCGCGAACGGATTGACCAATTCGCAAAATTTCAGTTGCATCTGAAAGTAGAAGCTTGCCCGAATACAACGGTCTGAGTAGTTTTCCCCTTGGCCGTTCTAGTTATTCGTTTCGAGCATCAGAACTGCGAAAATTTTGAGTTTTTCAAGCGTTTCTTACCTCAAAACTGCCATATCTCGCGAACGGATTGACCAATCCGCAAAATTTCTGTTGCATCTGAAAGTAGAAACTCGCCCGATTACAACGGTCTGAGTAGTTTTCCCCTAGGCCGTTCTGGTCATTCGTTTCGAGCATCAGAACTGCGTAAATTTTTAGTTTTTCAAGCGTTTCTTACCTCAAAACTGCCATATCTCGCGAACGGATTGACCAATCCGCAAAATTTCTGTTGCATCTGAAAGTAGAAACTCGCCCGATTACAACGGTCTGAGTAGTTTTCCCCTAGGCCGTTCTAGTCATTCGTTTCGAGCATCAGAACTGCGTAAATTTTGAGTTTTTCAAGCGTTTCTTACCTAAAAACTGCCATATCTCGCGAACAGATTGACCAGTCCGCAAAGTTTCAGTTGCATCTGAAAGTAGAAACTCGCCCGGTTACAACGGTCCGAGTAGTTTTCCCCTAGGCCGTTCTAGTTATTCGTTTCGAGCATCAGAACTGCGAAAATTTTGAGTTTTTCAAGCGTTTCTTACCTCAAAACTGCCATATCTCGCGATCGGATTGACCAATCCGCAAAATTTCAGCTGCATCTGAAAGTAGAAACTGGCCCGATTACAACGGTATGAGTAGTTTTCCCCTAGGCCGTTCTAGTTATTCGTTTCGAGCATCAGAACTGCGAAAATTTTGAGTTTTTCAAGCGTTTCTTACCTCAAAACTGCCATATCTCGCGAACGGATTGACCAATCCGCAAAATTTCTGTTGCATCTGAAAGTAGAAACTCGCCCGATTACAACGGTCTGAGTAGTTTTCCCCTAGGCCGTTCTGGTCATTCGTTTCGAGCATCAGAACTGCGTAAATTTTTAGTTTTTCAAGCGTTTCTTACCTCAAAACTGCCATATCGCGCGAACGGATTGACCAATCCGCAAAATTTCTGTTGCATCTGAAAGTAGAAACTCGCCCGATTACAACGGTCTGAGTAGTTTTCCCCTAGGCCGTTCTAGTCATTCGTTTCGAGCATCAGAACGGCGTAAATTTTGAGTTTTTCAAGCGTTTCTTACCTAAAAACTGCCATATCTCGCGAACGGATTGACCAGTCCGCAAAGTTTCAGTTGCATCTGAAAGTAGAAACTCGCCCGATTACAACGGTCCGAGTAGTTTTCCCCTAGGCCGTTCTAGTTATTCGTTTCGAGCATCAGAACTGCGAAAATTTTGAGTTTTTCAAGCGTTTCTTACCTCAAAACTGCCATATCTCGCGATAGGATTGACCAATCCGCAAAATTTCAGCTGCATCTGAAAGTAGAAACTGGCCCGATTACAACGGTATGAGTAGTTTTCCCCTAGGCCGTTCTAGTTATTCGTTTCGAGCATCAGAACTGCGAAAATTTTGAGTTTTTCAAGCGTTTCTTACCTCAAAACTGCCATATCTCGCGAACGGATTGACCAATCCGCAAAATTTCTGTTGCATCTGAAAGTAGAAACTCGCCCGATTACAACGGTCTGAGTAGTTTTCCCCTAGGCCGTTCTGGTCATTCATTTCGAGCATCAGAACTGCGTAAATTTTGAGTTTTTCAAGCGTTTCTTACCTCAAAACTGCCATATCTCGCGAACGGATTGAGCAATCCGCAAAATTTCTGTTGCATCTGAAAGTAGAAACTCGCCCGATTACAACGGTCTGAGTAGTTTTCCCCTAGGCCGTTCTAGTTATTCGTTTCGAGCATCAGAACTGCGAAAATTTTGAGTTTTTCAAGCGTTTCTTACCTCAAAACTGCCATATCTCGCGAACGGATTGAGCAATCCGCAAAATTTCTGTTGCATCTGAAAGTAGAAACTCGCCCGATTACAACGGTCTGAGTAGTTTTCCCCTAGGCCGTTCTAGTTATTCGTTTCGAGTATCAGAACTGCGAAAATTTTGAGTTTTTCAAGCGTTTCTTACCTCAAAACTGCCATATCTCGCGAACGGATTGACCAATTCGCAAAATTTCAGTTGCATCTGAAAGTAGAAGCTTGCCCGAATACAACGGTCTGAGTAGTTTTCCCCTTGGCCGTTCTAGTTATTCGTTTCGAGCATCAGAACTGCGAAAATTTTGAGTTTTTCAAGCGTTTCTTACCTCAAAACTGCCATATCTCGCGAACGGATTGACCAATCCGCAAAATTTCTGTTGCATCTGAAAGTAGAAACTCGCCCGATTACAACGGTCTGAGTAGTTTTCCCCTAGGCCGTTCTGGTCATTCGTTTCGAGCATCAGAACTGCGTAAATTTTTAGTTTTTCAAGCGTTTCTTACCTCAAAACTGCCATATCTCGCGAACGGATTGACCAATCCGCAAAATTTCTGTTGCATCTGAAAGTAGAAACTCGCCCGATTACAACGGTCTGAGTAGTTTTCCCCTAGGCCGTTCTAGTCATTCGTTTCGAGCATCAGAACTGCGTAAATTTTGAGTTTTTCAAGCGTTTCTTACCTAAAAACTGCCATATCTCGCGAACGGATTGACCAGTCCGCAAAGTTTCAGTTGCATCTGAAAGTAGAAACTCGCCCGGTTACAACGGTCCGAGTAGTTTTCCCCTAGGCCGTTCTAGTTATTCGTTTCGAGCATCAGAACTGCGAAAATTTTGAGTTCTTCAAGCGTTTCTTACCTCAAAACTGCCATATCTCGCGATCGGATTGACCAATCCGCAAAATTTCAGCTGCATCTGAAAGTAGAAACTGGCCCGATTACAACGGTATGAGTAGTTTTCCCCTAGGCCGTTCTAGTTATTCGTTTCGAGCATCAGAACTGCGAAAATTTTGAGTTTTTCAAGCGTTTCTTACCTCAAAACTGCCATATCTCGCGAACGGATTGACCAATCCGCAAAATTTCTGTTGCATCTGAAAGTAGAAACTCGCCCGATTACAACGGTCTGAGTAGTTTTCCCCTAGGCCGTTCTGGTCATTCGTTTCGAGCATCAGAACTGCGTAAATTTTTAGTTTTTCAAGCGTTTCTTACCTCAAAACTGCCATATCTCGCGAACGGATTGACCAATCCGCAAAATTTCTGTTGCATCTGAAAGTAGAAACTCGCCCGATTACAACGGTCTGAGTAGTTTTCCCCTAGGCCGTTCTAGTCATTCGTTTCGAGCATCAGAACTGCGTAAATTTTGAGTTTTTCAAGCGTTTCTTACCTAAAAACTGCCATATCTCGCGAACGGATTGACCAGTCCGCAAAGTTTCAGTTGCATCTGAAAGTAGAAACTCGCCCGGTTACAACGGTCCGAGTAGTTTTCCCCTAGGCCGTTCTAGTTATTCGTTTCGAGCATCAGAACTGCGAAAATTTTGAGTTCTTCAAGCGTTTCTTACCTCAAAACTGCCATATCTCGCGATCGGATTGACCAATCCGCAAAATTTCAGCTGCATCTGAAAGTAGAAACTGGCCCGATTACAACGGTATGAGTAGTTTTCCCCTAGGCCGTTCTAGTTATTCGTTTCGAGCATCAGAACTGCGAAAATTTTGAGTTTTTCAAGCGTTTCTTACCTCAAAACTGCCATATCTCGCGAACGGATTGACCAATCCGCAAAATTTCTGTTGCATCTGAAAGTAGAAACTCGCCCGATTACAACGGTCTGAGTAGTTTTCCCCTAGGCCGTTCTGGTCATTCGTTTCGAGCATCAGAACTGCGTAAATTTTTAGTTTTTCAAGCGTTTCTTACCTCAAAACTGCCATATCTCGCGAACGGATTGACCAATCCGCAAAATTTCTGTTGCATCTGAAAGTAGAAACTCGCCCGATTACAACGGTCTGAGTAGTTTTCCCCTAGGCCGTTCTAGTCATTCGTTTCGAGCATCAGAACTGCGTAAATTTTGAGTTTTTCAAGCGTTTCTTACCTAAAAACTGCCATATCTCGCGAACGGATTGACCAGTCCGCAAAGTTTCAGTTGCATCTGAAAGTAGAAACTCGCCCGATTACAACGGTCCGAGTAGTTTTCCCCTAGGCCGTTCTAGTTATTCGTTTCGAGCATCAGAACTGCGAAAATTTTGAGTTTTTCAAGCGTTTCTTACCTCAAAACTGCCATATCTCGCGATCGGATTGACCAATCCGCAAAATTTCAGCTGCATCTGAAAGTAGAAACTGGCCCGATTACAACGGTATGAGTAGTTTTCCCCTAGGCCGTTCTAGTTATTCGTTTCGAGCATCAGAACTGCGAAAATTTTGAGTTTTTCAAGCGTTTCTTACCTCAAAACTGCCATATCTCGCGAACGGATTGACCAATCCGCAAAATTTCTGTTGCATCTGAAAGTAGAAACTCGCCCGATTACAACGGTCTGAGTAGTTTTCCCCTAGGCCGTTCTGGTCATTCATTTCGAGCATCAGAACTGCGTAAATTTTGAGTTTTTCAAGCGTTTCTTACCTCAAAACTGCCATATCTCGCGAACGGATTGAGCAATCCGCAAAATTTCTGTTGCATCTGAAAGTAGAAACTCGCCCGATTACAACGGTCTGAGTAGTTTTCCCCTAGGCCGTTCTAGTTATTCGTTTCGAGCATCAGAACTGCGAAAATTTTGAGTTTTTCAAGCGTTTCTTACCTCAAAACTGCCATATCTCGCGAACGGATTGAGCAATCCGCAAAATTTCTGTTGCATCTGAAAGTAGAAACTCGCCCGATTACAACGGTCTGAGTAGTTTTCCCCTAGGCCGTTCTAGTTATTCGTTTCGAGCATCAGAACTGCGAAAATTTTGAGTTTTTCAAGCGTTTCTTACATCAAAACTGCCATATCTCGCGAACGGATTGAGCAATCCGCAAAATTTCTGTTGCATCTGAAAGTAGAAACTCGCCCGATTACGACGGTCTGAGTAGTTTTCCCCTAGGCCGTTCTAGTTATTCGTTTCGAGCATCAGAACTGCGAAAATTTTGAGTTTTTCAAGCGTTTCTTACCTCAAAACTGCCATATCTCGCGAACGGATTGAGCAATCCGCAAAATTTCTGTTGCATCTGAAAGTAGAAACTCGCCCGATTACAACGGTCTGAGTAGTTTTCCCCTAGGCCGTTCTAGTTATTCGTTTCGAGCATCAGAACTGCGAAAATTTTGAGTTTTTCAAGCGTTTCTTACCTCAAAACTGCCATATCTCGCGAACGGATTGACCAATTCGCAAAATTTCAGTTGCATCTGAAAGTAGAAGCTTGCCCGAATACAACGGTCTGAGTAGTTTTCCCCTAGGCCGTTCTAGTTATTCGTTTCGAGCATCAGAACTGCGAAAATTTTGAGTTTTTCAAGCGTTTCTTACCTCAAAACTGCCATATCTCGCGAACGGATTGACCAATCCGCAAAATTTCTGTTGCATCTGAAAGTAGAAACTCGCCCGATTACAACGGTCTGAGTAGTTTTCCCCTAGGCCGTTCTGGTCATTCGTTTCGAGCATCAGAACTGCGTAAATTTTTAGTTTTTCAAGCGTTTCTTACCTCAAAACTGCCATATCTCGCGAACGGATTGACCAATCCGCAAAATTTCTGTTGCATCTGAAAGTAGAAACTCGCCCGATTACAACGGTCTGAGTAGTTTTCCCCTAGGCCGTTCTAGTCATTCGTTTCGAGCATCAGAACTGCGTAAATTTTGAGTTTTTCAAGCGTTTCTTACCTAAAAACTGCCATATCTCGCGAACGGATTGACCAGTCCGCAAAGTTTCAGTTGCATCTGAAAGTAGAAACTCGCCCGATTACAACGGTCCGAGTAGTTTTCCCCTAGGCCGTTCTAGTTATTCGTTTCGAGCATCAGAACTGCGAAAATTTTGAGTTTTTCAAGCGTTTCTTACCTCAAAACTGCCATATCTCGCGATCGGATTGACCAATCCGCAAAATTTCAGCTGCATCTGAAAGTAGAAACTGGCCCGATTACAACGGTATGAGTAGTTTTCCCCTAGGCCGTTCTAGTTATTCGTTTCGAGCATCAGAACTGCGAAAATTTTCAGTTTTTCAAGCGTTTCTTACATCAAAACTGCCATATCTCGCGAACGGATTGACCAATCCGCAAAATTTCTGTTGCATCTGAAAGTTGAAACTGGCCCGATTACAACGGTATGGGTAGTTTTCCCCTAGGCCGTTCTAGTTATTCGTTTCGAGCATCAGAACTGCGAAAATTTTGAGTTTTTCAAGCGTTTCTTACCTCAAAACTGCCATATCTCGCGAACGGATTGACCAATCCGCAAAGTTTCTGTTGCATCTGAAAGTAGAAACTGGCCCGATTACAACGGTATGAGTAGTTTTCCCCTAGGCCGTTCTAGTTATTCGTTTCGAGCATCAGAACTGCGAAAATTTTGAGTTTTTAAAGCGTTTCTTACCTCAAAACTGCCATATCTCGCGAACGGATTGACCAATCCGCAAAATTTCTGTTTCATCTGAAAGTAGAAACTGGCCCGATTACAACGGTATGAGTAGTTTTCCCCTAGGCCGTTCTAGTTATTCGTTTCGAGCATCAGAACTGCGAAAATTTTGAGTTTTTCAAGCGTTTCTTACCTCAAAACTGCCATATCTCGCGAACGGATTGACCAATCCGCAAAATTTCAGTTGCATCTGAAAGTAGAAGCTTGCCCGAATACAACGGTCTGAGTAGTTTTCCCCTAGGCCGTTCTAGTTATTCGTTTCGTGCATCAGAACTGCGAAAATTTTGAGTTTTTCAATCGTTTCTTACCTCAAAACTGCCATATCTCGCGAACGGATTGAGCAATCCGCAAAATTTCTGTTGCATCTGAAAGTAGAAACTGGCCCGATTACAACGGTATGAGTAGTTTTCCCCTAGGCCGTACTAGTTATTCGTTTCGAGCATCAGAACTGCGAAAATTTTGAGTTTTTCAAGCGTTTCTTACCTCAAAACTGCCATATCTCGCGATCGGATTGACCAATCCGCAAAATTTCAGTTGCATCTGAAAGTAGAAACTGGCCCGATTACAACGGTATGAGTAGTTTTCCCCTAGGCCGTTCTAGTTATTCGTTTCGAGCATCAGAACTGCGAAAATTTTGAGTTTTTCAAGCGTTTCTTACCTCAAAACTGCCATATCTCGCGAACGGATTGAGCAATCCGCAAAATTTCTGTTGCATCTGAAAGTAGAAACTCGCCCGATTACAACGGTCTGAGTAGTTTTCCCCTAGGCCGTTCTAGTTATTCGTTTCGAGCATCAGAACTGCGAAAATTTTGAGTTTTTCAAGCGTTTCTTACCTCAAAACTGCCATATCTCGCGAACGGATTGACCAATCCGCAAAATTTCTGTTGCATCTGAAAGTAGAAACTCGCCCGATTACAACGGTCTGAGTAGTTTTCCCCTAGGCCGTTCTAGTCATTCGTTTCGAGCATCAGAACTGCGTAAATTTTTAGTTTTTCAAGCGTTTCTTACCTCAAAACTGCCATATCTCGCGAACGGATTGACCAATCCGCAAAATTTCTGTTGCATCTGAAAGTAGAAACTGGCCCGATTACAACGGTATGAGTAGTTTTCCCCTAGGCCGTTCTAGTTATTCGTTTCGAGCATCAGAACTGCGAAAATTTTGAGTTTTTCAAGCGTTTCTTACCTCAAAACTGCCATATCTCGCGAACGGATTGACCAATCCGCAAAATTTCTGTTGCATCTGAAAGTAGAAACTGGCCCGATTACAACGGTATGAGTAGTTTTCCCCTAGGCCGTTCTAGTTATTCGTTTCGAGCATCAGAACTGCGAAAATTTTGAGTTTTTCAAGCGTTTCTTACCTCAAAACTGCCATATCTCGCGAACGGATTGAGCAATCCGCAAAATTTCTGTTGCATCTGAAAGTAGAAACTCGCCCGATTACATCGGTCTGAGTAGTTTTCCCCTAGGCCGTTCTAGTTATTCGTTTCGAGCATCAGAACTGCGAAAATTTTGAGTTTTTCAAGCGTTTCTTACCTCAAAACTGCCATATCTCGCGAACGGATTGACCAATTCGCAAAATTTCAGATGCATCTGAAAGTAGAAGCTTGCCCGAATACAACGGTCTGAGTAGTTTTCCCCTAGGCCGTTCTAGTTATTCGTTTCGAGCATCAGAACTGCGAAAATTTTGAGTTTTTCAAGCGTTTCTTACCTCAAAACTGCCATATCTCCCGAACGGATTGACCAATCCGCAAAATTTCTGTTGCATCTGAAAGTAGAAACTCGCCCGATTACAACGGTCTGAGTAGTTTTCCCCTAGGCCGTTCTAGTCATTCGTTTCGAGCATCAGAACTGCGTAAATTTTGACTTTTTCAAGCGTTTCTTACCTCAAAACTGCCATATCTCGCGAACGGATTGACCAATCCGCAAAGTTTCTGTTGCATCTGAAAGTAGAAACTCGCCCGATTACAACGGTCTGAGTAGTTTTCCCCTAGGCCGTTCTAGTTATTCGTTTCGAGCATCAGAACTGCGAAAATTTTGAGTTTTTCAAGCGTTTCTTACATCAAAACTGCCATATCTCGCGAACGGATTGAGCAATCCGCAAAATTTCTGTTGCATCTGAAAGTAGAAACTCGCCCGATTACAACGGTCTGAGTAGTTTTCCCCTAGGCCGTTCTAGTTATTCGTTTCGAGCATCAGAACTGCGAAAATTTTGAGTTTTTCAAGCGTTTCTTACCTCAAAACTGCCATATCTCGCGAACGGATTGAGCAATCCGCAAAATTTCTGTTGCATCTGAAAGTAGAAACTCGCCCGATTACAACGGTCTGAGTAGTTTTCCCCTACGCCGTTCTAGTTATTCGTTTCGAGCATCAGAACTGCGAAAATTTTGAGTTTTTCAAGCGTTTCTTACCTCAAAACTGCCATATCTCGCGAACGGATTGACCAATTCGCAAAATTTCAGTTGCATCTGAAAGTAGAAGCTTGCCCGAATACAACGGTCTGAGTAGTTTTCCCCTAGGCCGTTCTAGTTATTCGTTTCGAGCATCAGAACTGCGAAAATTTTGAGTTTTTCAAGCGTTTCTTACCTCAAAACTGCCATATCTCGCGAACGGATTGACCAATCCGCAAAATTTCTGTTGCATCTGAAAGTAGAAACTCGCCCGATTACAACGGTCTGAGTAGTTTTCCCCTAGGCCGTTCTGGTCATTCGTTTCGAGCATCAGAACTGCGTAAATTTTTAGTTTTTCAAGCGTTTCTTACCTCAAAACTGCCATATCTCGCGAACGGATTGACCAATCCGCAAAATTTCTGTTGCATCTGAAAGTAGAAACTCGCCCGATTACATCGGTCTGAGTAGTTTTCCCCTAGGCCGTTCTAGTTATTCGTTTCGAGCATCAGAACTGCGAAAATTTTGAGTTTTTCAAGCGTTTCTTACCTCAAAACTGCCATATCTCGCGAACGGATTGACCAATCCGCAAAATTTCTGTTGCATCTGAAAGTAGAAACTCGCCCGATTACAACGGTCTGAGTAGTTTTCCCCTAGGCCGTTCTGGTCATTCGTTTCGAGCATCAGAACTGCGTAAATTTTTAGTTTTTCAAGCGTTTCTTACCTCAAAACTGCCATATCTCGCGAACGGATTGACCAATCCGCAAAATTTCTGTTGCATCTGAAAGTAGAAACTCGCCCGATTACAACGGTCTGAGTAGTTTTCCCCTAGGCCGTTCTAGTCATTCGTTTCGAGCATCAGAACTGCGTAAATTTTGAGTTTTTCAAGCGTTTCTTACCTAAAAACTGCCATATCTCGCGAACGGATTGACCAATCCGCAAAGTTTCAGTTGCATCTGAAAGTAGAAACTCGCCCGATTACAACGGTCCGAGTAGTTTTCCCCTAGGCCGTTCTAGTTATTCGTTTCGAGCATCAGAACTGCGAAAATTTTGAGTTTTTCAAGCGTTTCTTACCTCAAAACTGCCATATCTCGCGACCGGATTGACCAATCCGCAAAATTTCAGCTGCATCTGAAAGTAGAAACTGGCCCGATTACAACGGTATGAGTAGTTTTCCCCTAGGCCGTTCTAGTTATTCGTTTCGAGCATCAGAACTGCGAAAATTTTCAGTTTTTCAAGCGTTTCTTACTTCAAAACTGCCATATCTCGCGAACGGATTGACCAATCCGCAAAATTTCTGTTGCATCTGAAAGTTGAAACTGGCCCGATTACAATGGTATGAGTAGTTTTCCCCTAGGCCGTTCTAGTTATTCGTTTCGAGCATCAGAACTGCGAAAATTTTGAGTTTTTCAAGCGTTTCTTACCTCAAAACTGCCATATCTCGCGAACGGATTGACCAATCCGCAAAATTTCTGTTGCATCTGAAAGTAGAAACTGGCCCGATTACAACGGTATGAGTAGTTTTCCCCTAGGCCGTTCTAGTTATTCGTTTCGAGCATCAGAACTGCGAAAATTTTGAGTTTTTCAAGCGTTTCTTACCTCAAAACTGCCATATCTCGCGAACGGATTGACCAATCCGCAAAATTTCTGTTTCATCTGAAAGTAGAAACTGGCCCGATTACAACGGTATGAGTAGTTTTCCCCTAGGCCGTTCTAGTTATTCGTTTCGAGCATCAGAACTGCGAAAATTTTGAGTTTTTCAAGCGTTTCTTACCTCAAAACTGCCATATCTCGCGAACGGATTGACCAATCCGCAAAATTTCAGTTGCATCTGAAAGTAGAAGCTTGCCCGAATACAACGGTCTGAGTAGTTTTCCCCTAGGCCGTTCTAGTTATTCGTTTCGAGCATCAGAACTGCGAAAATTTTGAGTTTTTCAATCGTTTCTTACCTCAAAACTGCCATATCTCGCGAACGGATTGAGCAATCCGCAAAATTTCTGTTGCATCTGAAAGTAGAAACTCGCCCGATTACAACGGTCTGAGTAGTTTCGCCCTAGGCTGTTCTAGTCATTCGTTTCGAGAATCAGAACTGCGTAAATTTTGAATTTTTCAAGCGTTTCTTACCTGAAAACTGCCATATATCGCGAACGGATTGAGCAATCCGCAAAATTTCTGTTGCATCTGAAAGTAGAAACTCGCCCGATTACAACGGTCTGAGTAGTTTTCCCCTAGGCCGTACTAGTTATTCGTTTCGAGCATCAGAACTGCGAAAATTTTGAGTTTTTCAAGCGTTTCTTACCTCAAAACTGCCATATCTCGCGATCGGATTGACCAATCCGCAAAATTTCAGTTGCATCTGAAAGTAGAAACTGGCCCGATTACAACGGTATGAGTAGTTTTCCCCTAGGCCGTTCTAGTTATTCGTTTCGAGCATCAGAACTGCGAAAATTTTGAGTTTTTCAAGCGTTTCTTACCACAAAACTGCCATATCTCGCGAACGGATTGACCAATCCGCAAAATTTCTGCTTCATCTGAAAGTAGAAACTCGCCCGATTACAACGGTCTGAGTAGTTTTCCCCTAGGCCGTTCTAGTTATTCGTTTCGAGCATCAGAACTGCGAAAATTTTGAGTTTTTCAAGCGTTTCTTACCTCAAAACTGCCATATCTCGCGATCGGATTGACCAATCCGCAAAATTTCAGTTGCATCTGAAAGTAGAAACTGGCCCGATTACAACGGTATTAGTAGTTTTCCCCTAGGCCGTTCTAGTTATTCGTTTCGAGCATCAGAACTGCGAAAATTTTGAGTTTTTCAAGCGTTTCTTACCTCAAAACTGCCATATCTCGCGAACGGATTGACCAATTCGCAAAATTTCAGTTGCATCTGAAAGTAGAAGCTTGCCCGAATACAACGGTCTGAGTTGTTTTCCCCTAGGCCGTTCTAGTTATTCGTTTCGAGCATCAGAACTGCGAAAATTTTGAGTTTTTCAAGCGTTTCTTACCTCAAAACTGCCATATCTCGCGAACGGATTGACCAATCCGCAAAATTTCTGTTGCATCTGAAAGTAGAAACTCGCCCGATTACAACGGTCTGAGTAGTTTTCCCCTAGGCCGTTCTAGTCATTCGTTTCGAGCATCAGAACTGCGTAAATTTTGAGTTTTTCAAGCGTTTCTTACCACAAAACTGCCATATCTCGCGAACGGATTGACCAATCCGCAAAATTTCTGCTTCATCTGAAAGTAGAAACTCGCCCGATTACAACGGTCTGAGTAGTTTTCCCCTAGGCCGTTCTAGTTATTCGTTTCGAGCATCAGAACTGCGAAAATTTTGAGTTTTTCAAGCGTTTCTTACCTCAAAACTGCCATATCTCGCGATCGGATTGACCAATCCGCAAAATTTCAGTTGCATCTGAAAGTAGAAACTCGCCCGATCACAACGGTCTGAGTAGTTTTCCCCTAGGCCGTTCTAGTCATTCGTTTCGAGCATCAGAACTGCGTAAATTTTGAGTTTTTCAAGCGTTTCTTACCACAAAACTGCCATATCTCGCGAACGGATTGACCAATTCGCAAAATTTCAGTTGCATCTGAAAGTAGAAACTCGCCCGATTACAACGGTCTGAGTAGTTTTCCCCTAGGCCGTTCTAGTCATTCGTTTCGAGCATCAGAACTGCGTAAATTTTTAGTTTTTCAAGCGTTTCTTACCTAAAAACTGCCATATCTCGCGAACGGATTGACCAATCCGCAAAGTTTCAGTTGCATCTGAAAGTAGAAGCTCGCCCGATTACAACGGTCTGAGTAGTTTTCCCCTAGGCCGTTCTAGTTATTCGTTTCGAGCATCAGAACTGCGAAAATTTTGAGTTTTTCAAGCGTTTCTTACCTCAAAACTGCCATATCTCGCGAACGGATTGACCAATTCGCAAAATTTCAGTTGCATCTGAAAGTAGAAGCTTGCCCGAATACAACGGTCTGAGTAGTTTTCCCCTAGGCCGTTCTAGTTATTCGTTTCGAGCATCAGAACTGCGAAAATTTTGAGTTTTTCAAGCGTTTCTTACCTCAAAACTGCCATATCTCGCGAACGGATTGAACAATCCGCAAAATTTCTGTTGCATCTGAAAGTAGAAACTCGCCCGATTACAACGGTCTGAGTAGTTTTCCCCTAGGCCGTTCTAGTCATTCGTTTCGAGCATCAGAACTGCGTAAATTTTTAGTTTTTCAAGCGTTTCTTACCTCAAAACTGCCATATCTCGCGAACGGATTGACCAATCCGCAAAATTTCTGTTGAATCTGAAAGTAGAAACTGGCCCGATTACAACGGTATGAGTAGTTCTCCCCTAGGCCGTTCTAGTTATTCGTTTCGAGCATCAGAACTGCGAAAATTTTGAGTTTTTCAAGCGTTTCTTACCACAAAACTGCCATATCTCGCGAACGGATTGACCAATCCGCAAAATTTCTGTTGCATCTGAAAGTAGAAACTGGCCCGATTACAACGGTATGAGTAGTTTTCCCCTAGGCCGTTCTAGTTATTCGTTTCGAGCATCAGAACTGCGAAAATTTTGAGTTTTTCAAGCGTTTCTTACCTCAAAACTGCCATATCTCGCGATCGGATTGACCAATCCGCAAAATTTCTGTTGCATCTGAAAGTAGAAACTCGCCCGATTACAACGGTCTGAGTAGTTTTCCCCTAGGCCGTTCTAGTTATTCGTTTCGAGCATCAGAACTGCGAAAATTTTGAGTTTTTCAAGCGTTTCTTACCTCAAAACTGCCATATCTCGCGAACGGATTGACCAATTCGCAAAATTTCAGTTGCATCTGAAAGTAGAAGCTTGCCCGAATACAACGGTCTGAGTAGTTTTCCGCTAGGCCGTTCTAGTTATTCGTTTCGAGCATCAGAACTGCGAAAATTTTGAGTTTTTCAAGCGTTTCTTACCTCAAAACTGCCATATCTCGCGAACGGATTGTCCAATCCGCAAAATTTCTGTTGCATCTGAAAGTAGAAACTCGCCCGATTACAACGGTCTGAGTAGTTTTCCCCTAGGCCGTTCTAGTCATTCGTTTCGAGCATCAGAACTGCGTAAATTTTTAGTTTTTCAAGCGTTTCTTACCTAAAAACTGCCATATCTCGCGAACGGAATGACCAATCCGCAAAGTTTCAGTTGCATCTGAAAGTAGAAGCTCGCCCGATTACAACGGTCTGAGTAGTTTTCCCCTAGGCCGTTCTAGTTATTCGTTTCGAGCATCAGAACTGCGAAAATTTTGAGTTTTTCAAGCGTTTCTTACCTCAAAACTGCCATATCTCGCGAACGGATTGACCAATCTGCAAAATTTCTGTTGCATCTGAAAGTAGAAACTCGCCCGATTACAACGGTCTGAGTAGTTTTCCCCTAGGCCGTTCTAGTCATTCGTTTCGAGCATCAGAACTGCGTAAATTTTGAGTTTTCCAAGCGTTTCTAACCTGAAAACTGCCATATCTCGCGAACGGATTGACCAATCCGCAAAGTTTCTGTTGCATCTGAAAGTAGAAACTCGCCCGATTACAACGGTCTGAGTAGTTTTCCCCTAGGCCGTTCTAGTTATTCGTTTCGAGCATCAGAACTGCGAAAATTTTGAGTTTTTCAAGCGTTTCTTACCTCAAAACTGCCATATCTCGCGATCGGATTGACCAATCCGCAAAATTTGTGTTGCATCTGAAAGTAGAAACTGGCCCGATTTCAACGGTATGAGTAGTTTTCCCCTAGGCCGTTCTAGTTATTCGTTTCGAGCATCAGAACTGCGAAAATTTTGAGTTTTTCAAGCGTTTCTTACCTCAAAACTGCCATATCTCGCGATCGGATTGACCAATCCGCAAAATTTCTGTTGCATCTGAAAGCAGAAGCTTGCCCGAATACAACGGTCTGAGTAGTTTTCCCCTAGGCCGTTCTAGTCATTCGTTTCGAGCATCAGAACTGCGTAAATTTTGAGTTTTTCAAGCGTTGATTACCTGAAAACTGCCATATATCGCGAACGGATTGAGCAATCCGCAAAATTTCTGTTGCACCTGAAAGTAGAAACTCGCCCGATTACAACGGTCTGAGTAGTTTTCCCCTAGGCCGTTCTAGTTATTCGTTTCGAGCATCAGAACTGCGAAAATTTTGAGTTTTTCAAGCGTTTCTTACCTCAAAACTGCCATATCTCGCGAACGGATTGACCAATTCGCAAAATTTCAGTTGCATCTGAAAGTAGAAGCTTGCCCGAATACAACGGTCTGAGTAGTTTTCCCCTAGGCCGTTCTAGTTATTCGTTTCGAGCATCAGAACTGCGAAAATTTTGAGTTTTTCAAGCGTTTCTTACCTCAAAACTGCCATATCTCGCGAACGGATTGACCAATTCGCAAAATTTCAGTTGCATCTGAAAGTAGAAGCTTGCCCGAATACAACGGTCTGAGTAGTTTTCCCCTAGGCCGTTCTAGTTATTCGTTTCGAGCATCAGAACAGCGAAAATTTTGAGTTTTTCAAGCGTTTCTTACCTCAAAACTGCCATATCTCGCGAACGGATTGTCCAATCCGCAAAATTTCTGTTGCATCTGAAAGTAGAAACTCGCCCGATTACAACGGTCTGAGTAGTTTTCCCCTAGGCCGTTCTAGTCATTCGTTTCGAGCATCAGAACTGCGTAAATTTTGAGTTTTTCAAGCGTTTCTTACCTGAAAACTGCCATATCTCGCGAACGGATTGACCAATCCGCAAAGTTTCTGTTGCATCTGAAAGTAGAAACTCGCCCGATTACAACGGTCTGAGTAGTCTTCCCCTAGGCCGTTCTAGTTATTCGTTTCGAGCATCAGAACTGCGAAAATTTTGAGTTTTTCAAGCGTTTCTTACCTCAAAACTGCCATATCTCGCGATCGGATTGACCAATCCGCAAAATTTGTGTTGCATCTGAAAGTAGAAACTGGCCCGATTTCAACGGTATGAGTAGTTTTCCCCTAGGCCGTTCTAATTATTCGTTTCGAGCATCAGAACTGCGAAAATTTTTAGTTTTTCAAGCGTTTCTTACCTAAAAACTTCCATATCTCGCGAACGGATTGACCAATCCGCAAAATTTCAGTTGCACCTGAAAGTAGAAACTCGCCCGATTACAACGGTCTGAGTAGTTTTCCTCTAGGCTGTTCTAGTCATTCGTTTCGAGCATCAGAACTGCGTAAATTTTGAATTTTTCAAGCGTTTCTTACCTGAAAACTGCCATATATCGCAAACGGATTGAGCAATCCGCAAAATTTCTGTTGCATCTGAAAGTAGAAACTCGCCCGATTACAACGGTCTGAGTAGTTTTCCCCTAGGCCGTTCTAGTTATTCGTTTCGAGCATCAGAACTGCGAAAATTTTGAGTTTTTCAAGCGTTTCTTACCTCAAAACTGCCATATCTCGCGAACGGATTGACCAATTCGCAAAATTTCAGTTGCATCTGAAAGTAGAAGCTTGCCCGAATACAACGGTCTGAGTAGTTTTCCCCTAGGCCGTTCTAGTTATTCGTTTCGAGCATCAGAACAGCGAAAATTTTGAGTTTTTCAAGCGTTTCTTACCTCAAAACTGCCATATCTCGCGAACGGATTGTCCAATCCGCAAAATTTCTGTTGCATCTGAAAGTAGAAACTCGCCCGATTACAACGGTCTGAGTAGTTTTCCCCTAGGCCGTTCTAGTTATTCGTTTCGAGCATCAGAACTGCGAAAATTTTGAGTTCTTCAAGCGTTTCTTACCTCAAAACTGCCATATCTCGCGAACGGATTGACCAATCCGCAAAATTTCTGTTGCATCTGAAAGTAGAAACTCGCCCGATTACAACGGTCTGAGTAGTTTTCCCCTAGGCCGTTCTAGTCATTCGTTTCGAGCATCAGAACTGCGTAAATTTTGAGTTTTTCAAGCGTTTCTTACCTGAAAACTGCCATATCTCGCGAACGGATTGACCAATCCGCAAAGTTTCTGTTGCATCTGAAAGTAGAAACTCGCCCGATTACAACGGTCTGAGTAGTTTTCCCCTAGGCCGTTCTAGTTATTCGTTTCGAGCATCAGAACTGCGAAACTTTGAGTTTTTCAAGCGTTTCTTACCTCAAAACTGCCATATCTCGCGATCGGATTGACCAATCCGCAAAATTTGTGTTGCATCTGAAAGTAGAAACTGGCCCGATTTCAACGGTATGAGTAGTTTTCCCCTAGGCCGTTCTAGTTATTCGTTTCGAGCATCAGAACTGCGAAAATTTTGAGTTTTTCAAGCGTTTCTTACCTCAAAACTGCCATATCTCGCGAACGGATTGACCAATTCGCAAAATTTCAGTTGCATCTGAAAGTAGAAGCTTGCCCGAATACAACGGTCTGAGTAGTTTTCCCCTAGGCCGTTCTAGTTATTCGTTTCGAGCATCAGAACTGCGAAAATTTTGAGTTTTTCAAGCGTTTCTTACCTCAAAACTGCCATATCTCGCGAACGGATTGACCAATCCGCCAAATTTCTGTTGCATCTGAAAGTAGAAACTGGCCCGATTACAACGGTATGAGTAGTTTTCCCCTAGGCCGTTCTAGTTATTCGTTTCGAGCATCAGAACTGCGAAAATTTTGAGTTTTTCAAGCGTTTCTTACCTCAAAACTGCCATATCTCGCGAACGGATTGACCAATCCGCAAAATTTCTGTTTCATCTGAAAGTTGAAACTCGCCCGATTACAACGGTCTGAGTAGTTTTCCCCTAGGCCGTTCTAGTTATTCGTTTCGAGCATCAGAACTGCGAAAATTTTGAGTTTTTCAAGCGTTTCTTACCTCAAAACTGCCATATCTCGCGAACGGATTGACCAATCCGCAAAATTTCTGTTGCATCTGAAAGTAGAAACTCGCCCGATTACAACGGTCTGAGTAGTTTTCCCCTAGGCCGTTCTAGTCATTCGTTTCGAGCATCAGAACTGCGTAAATTTTGAGTTTTTCAAGCGTTTCTTACATGAAAACTGCCATATCTCGCGAACGGATTGACCAATCCGCAAAGTTTCTGTTGCGTCTGAAAGTAGAAACTCGCCCGATTACAACGGTCTGAGTAGTTTTCCCCTAGGCCGTTCTAGTTATTCGTTTCGAGCATCAGAACTGCGAAAATTTTGAGTTTTTCAAGCGTTTCTTACCTCAAAACTGCCATATCTCGCGATCGGATTGACCAATCCGCAAAATTTGTGTTGCATCTGAAAGTAGAAACTGGCCCGATTTCAACGGTATGAGTAGTTTTCCCCTAGGCCGTTCTAGTTATTCGTTTCGAGCATCAGAACTGCGAAAATTTTGAGTTTTTCAAGCGTTTCTTACCTCAAAACTGCCATATCTCGCGATCGGATTGACCAATCCGCAAAATTTCTGTTGCATCTGAAAGCAGAAGCTTGCCCGAATACAACGGTCTGAGTAGTTTTCCCCTAGGCCGTTCTAGTCATTCGTTTCGAGCATCAGAACTGCGTAAATTTTGAGTTTTTCAAGCGTTGATTACTTGAAAACTGCCATATATCGCGAACGGATTGACCAATCCGCAAAATTTCTGTTGCATCTGAAAGTAGAAACTGGCCCGATTACAACGGTATGAGTAGTTTTCCCCTAGGCCGTTCTAGTTATTCGTTTCGAGCATCAGAACTGCGAAAATTTTGAGTTTTTCAAGCGTTTCTTACCTCAAAACTGCCATATCTCGCGAACGGATTGACCAATCCGCAAAATTTCTGTTTCATCTGAAAGTTGAAACTCGCCCGATTACAACGGTCTGAGTAGTTTTCCCCTAGGCCGTTCCAGTTATTCGTTTCGAGCATCAGAACTGCGAAAATTTTGAGTTTTTCAAGCGTTTCTTACCTCAAAACTGCCATATCTCGCGATCGGATTGACCAATCCGCAAAATTTAAGTTGCATCTGAAAGTAGAAACTGGCCCGATTACAACGGTATGAGTAGTTTTCCCCTAGGCCGTTCTAGTTATTCGTTTCGAGCATCAGAACTGCGAAAATTTTGAGTTTTTCAAGCGTTTCTTACCTCAAAACTGCCATATCTCGCGAACGGATTGACCAATTCGCAAAATTTCAGTTGCATCTGAAAGTAGAAGCTTGCCCGAATACAACGGTCTGAGTAGTTTTCCCCTAGGCCGTTCTAGTTATTCGTTTCGAGCATCAGAACTGCGAAAATTTTGAGTTTTTCAAGCGTTTCTTACCTCAAAACTGCCATATCTCGCGAACGGATTGACCAATCCGCAAAATTTCTGTTGCATCTGAAAGTAGAAACTCGCCCGATTACAACGGTCTGAGTAGTTTTCCCCTAGGCCGTTCTAGTCATTCGTTTCGAGCACCAGAACTGCGTAAATTTTTAGTTTTTCAAGCGTTTCTTACCTAAAAACTGCCATATCTCGCGAACGGATTGACCAATCCGCAAAGTTTCAGTTGCATCTGAAAGTAGAAGCTCGCCCGATTACAACGGTCTGAGTAGTTTTCCCCTAGGCCGTTCTAGTTATTCGTTTCGAGCATCAGAACTGCGAAAATTTTGAGTTTTTCAAGCGTTTCTTACCTCAAAACTGCCATATCTCGCGAACGGATTGACCAATTCGCAAAATTTCAGTTGCATCTGAAAGTAGAAGCTTGCCCGAATACAACGGTCTGAGTAGTTTTCCCCTAGGCCGTTCTAGTTATTCGTTTCGAGCATCAGAACTGCGAAAATTTTGAGTTTTTCAAGCGTTTCTTACCTCAAAACTGCCATATCTCGCGAACGGATTGAACAATCCGCAAAATTTCTGTTGCATCTGAAAGTAGAAACTCGCCCGATTACAACGGTCTGAGTAGTTTTCCCCTAGGCCGTTCTAGTCATTCGTTTCGAGCATCAGAACTGCGTAAATTTTTAGTTTTTCAAGCGTTTCTTACCTCAAAACTGCCATATCTCGCGAACGGATTGACCAATCCGCAAAATTTCTGTTGAATCTGAAAGTAGAAACTGGCCCGATTACAACGGTATGAGTAGTTCTCCCCTAGGCCGTTCTAGTTATTCGTTTCGAGCATCAGAACTGCGAAAATTTTGAGTTTTTCAAGCGTTTCTTACCACAAAACTGCCATATCTCGCGAACGGATTGACCAATCCGCAAAATTTCTGTTGCATCTGAAAGTAGAAACTGGCCCGATTACAACGGTATGAGTAGTTTTCCCCTAGGCCGTTCTAGTTATTCGTTTCGAGCATCAGAACTGCGAAAATTTTGAGTTTTTCAAGCGTTTCTTACCTCAAAACTGCCATATCTCGCGAACGGATTGACCAATCCGCAAAATTTCTGTTTCATCTGAAAGTAGAAACTCGCCCGATTACAACGGTCTGAGTAGTTTTCCCCTAGGCCGTTCTAGTTATTCGTTTCGAGCATCAGAACTGCGAAAATTTTGAGTTTTTCAAGCGTTTCTTACCTCAAAACTGCCATATCTCGCGATCGGATTGACCAATCCGCAAAATTTCTGTTGCATCTGAAAGTAGAAACTCGCCCGATTACAACGGTCTGAGTAGTTTTCCCCTAGGCCGTTCTAGTTATTCGTTTCGAGCATCAGAACTGCGAAAATTTTGAGTTTTTCAAGCGTTTCTTACCTCAAAACTGCCATATCTCGCGAACGGATTGACCAATTCGCAAAATTTCAGTTGCATCTGAAAGTAGAAGCTTGCCCGAATACAACGGTCTGAGTAGTTTTCCGCTAGGCCGTTCTAGTTATTCGTTTCGAGCATCAGAACTGCGAAAATTTTGAGTTTTTCAAGCGTTTCTTACCTCAAAACTGCCATATCTCGCGAACGGATTGTCCAATCCGCAAAATTTCTGTTGCATCTGAAAGTAGAAACTCGCCCGATTACAACGGTCTGAGTAGTTTTCCCCTAGGCCGTTCTAGTCATTCGTTTCGAGCATCAGAACTGCGTAAATTTTTAGTTTTTCAAGCGTTTCTTACCTAAAAACTGCCATATCTCGCGAACGGAATGACCAATCCGCAAAGTTTCAGTTGCATCTGAAAGTAGAAGCTCGCCCGATTACAACGGTCTGAGTAGTTTTCCCCTAGGCCGTTCTAGTTATTCGTTTCGAGCATCAGAACTGCGAAAATTTTGAGTTTTTCAAGCGTTTCTTACCTCAAAACTGCCATATCTCGCGAACGGATTGACCAATCTGCAAAATTTCTGTTGCATCTGAAAGTAGAAACTCGCCCGATTACAACGGTCTGAGTAGTTTTCCCCTAGGCCGTTCTAGTCATTCGTTTCGAGCATCAGAACTGCGTAAATTTTGAGTTTTCCAAGCGTTTCTAACCTGAAAACTGCCATATCTCGCGAACGGATTGACCAATCCGCAAAGTTTCTGTTGCATCTGAAAGTAGAAACTCGCCCGATTACAACGGTCTGAGTAGTTTTCCCCTAGGCCGTTCTAGTTATTCGTTTCGAGCATCCGAACTGCGAAAATTTTGAGTTTTTCAAGCGTTTCTTACCTCAAAACTGCCATATCTCGCGATCGGATTGACCACTCCGCAAAATTTGTGTTGCATCTGAAAGTAGAAACTGGCCCGATTTCAACGGTATGAGTAGTTTTCCCCTAGGCCGTTCTAGTTATTCGTTTCGAGCATCAGAACTGCGAAAATTTTGAGTTTTTCAAGCGTTTCTTACCTCAAAACTGCCATATCTCGCGATCGGATTGACCAATCCGCAAAATTTCTGTTGCATCTGAAAGCAGAAGCTTGCCCGAATACAACGGTCTGAGTAGTTTTCCCCTAGGCCGTTCTAGTCATTCGTTTCGAGCATCAGAACTGCGTAAATTTTGAGTTTTTCAAGCGTTGATTACCTGAAAACTGCCATATATCGCGAACGGATTGAGCAATCCGCAAAATTTCTGTTGCACCTGAAAGTAGAAACTCGCCCGATTACAACGGTCTGAGTAGTTTTCCCCTAGGCCGTTCTAGTTATTCGTTTCGAGCATCAGAACTGCGAAAATTTTGAGTTTTTCAAGCGTTTCTTACCTCAAAACTGCCATATCTCGCGAACGGATTGACCAATTCGCAAAATTTCAGTTGCATCTGAAAGTAGAAGCTTGCCCGAATACAACGGTCTGAGTAGTTTTCCCCTAGGCCGTTCTAGTTATTCGTTTCGAGCATCAGAACTGCGAAAATTTTGAGTTTTTCAAGCGTTTCTTACCTCAAAACTGCCATATCTCGCGAACGGATTGACCAATTCGCAAAATTTCAGTTGCATCTGAAAGTAGAAGCTTGCCCGAATACAACGGTCTGAGTAGTTTTCCCCTAGGCCGTTCTAGTTATTCGTTTCGAGCATCAGAACAGCGAAAATTTTGAGTTTTTCAAGCGTTTCTTACCTCAAAACTGCCATATCTCGCGAACGGATTGTCCAATCCGCAAAATTTCTGTTGCATCTGAAAGTAGAAACTCGCCCGATTACAACGGTCTGAGTAGTTTTCCCCTAGGCCGTTCTAGTCATTCGTTTCGAGCATCAGAACTGCGTAAATTTTGAGTTTTTCAAGCGTTTCTTACCTGAAAACTGCCATATCTCGCGAACGGATTGACCAATCCGCAAAGTTTCTGTTGCATCTGAAAGTAGAAACTCGCCCGATTACAACGGTCTGAGTAGTTTTCCCCTAGGCCGTTCTAGTTATTCGTTTCGAGCATCAGAACTGCGAAAATTTTGAGTTTTTCAAGCGTTTCTTACCTCAAAACTGCCATATCTCGCGATCGGATTGACCAATCCGCAAAATTTGTGTTGCATCTGAAAGTAGAAACTGGCCCGATTTCAACGGTATGAGTAGTTTTCCCCTAGGCCGTTCTAATTATTCGTTTCGAGCATCAGAACTGCGAAAATTTTTAGTTTTTCAAGCGTTTCTTACCTAAAAACTTCCATATCTCGCGAACGGATTGACCAATCCGCAAAATTTCAGTTGCACCTGAAAGTAGAAACTCGCCCGATTACAACGGTCTGAGTAGTTTTCCCCTAGGCTGTTCTAGTCATTCGTTTCGAGCATCAGAACTGCGTAAATTTTGAATTTTTCAAGCGTTTCTTACCTGAAAACTGCCATATATCGCAAACGGATTGAGCAATCCGCAAAATTTCTGTTGCATCTGAAAGTAGAAACTCGCCCGATTACAACGGTCTGAGTAGTTTTCCCCTAGGCCGTTCTAGTTATTCGTTTCGAGCATCAGAACTGCGAAAATTTTGAGTTTTTCAAGCGTTTCTTACCTCAAAACTGCCATATCTCGCGAACGGATTGACCAATTCGCAAAATTTCAGTTGCATCTGAAAGTAGAAGCTTGCCCGAATACAACGGTCTGAGTAGTTTTCCCCTAGGCCGTTCTAGTTATTCGTTTCGAGCATCAGAACAGCGAAAATTTTGAGTTTTTCAAGCGTTTCTTACCTCAAAACTGCCATATCTCGCGAACGGATTGTCCAATCCGCAAAATTTCTGTTGCATCTGAAAGTAGAAACTCGCCCGCTTACAACGGTCTGAGTAGTTTTCCCCTAGGCCGTTCTAGTCATTCGTTTCGAGCATCAGAACTGCGTAAATTTTTAGTTTTTCAAGCGTTTCTTACCTAAAAACTGCCATATCTCGCGAACGGATTGACCAATCCGCAAAGTTTCAGTTGCATCTGAAAGTAGAAGCTCGCCCGATTACAACGGTCTGAGTAGTTTTCCCCTAGGCCGTTCTAGTTATTCGTTTCGAGCATCAGAACTGCGAAAATTTTGAGTTCTTCAAGCGTTTCTTACCTCAAAACTGCCATATCTCGCGATCGGATTGACCAATCCGCAAAATTTGTGTTGCATCTGAAAGTAGAAACTGGCCCGATTTCAACGGTATGAGTAGTTTTCCCCTAGGCCGTTCTAATTATTCGTTTCGAGCATCAGAACTGCGAAAATTTTTAGTTTTTCAAGCGTTTCTTACCTAAAAACTTCCATATCTCGCGAACGGATTGACCAATCCGCAAAATTTCAGTTGCACCTGAAAGTAGAAACTCGCCCGATTACAACGGTCTGAGTAGTTTTCCCCTAGGCTGTTCTAGTCATTCGTTTCGAGCATCAGAACTGCGTAAATTTTGAATTTTTCAAGCGTTTCTTACCTGAAAACTGCCATATATCGCAAACGGATTGAGCAATCCGCAAAATTTCTGTTGCATCTGAAAGTAGAAACTCGCCCGATTACAACGGTCTGAGTAGTTTTCCCCTAGGCCGTTCTAGTTATTCGTTTCGAGCATCAGAACTGCGAAAATTTTGAGTTTTTCAAGCGTTTCTTACCTCAAAACTGCCATATCTCGCGAACGGATTGACCAATTCGCAAAATTTCAGTTGCATCTGAAAGTAGAAGCTTGCCCGAATACAACGGTCTGAGTAGTTTTCCCCTAGGCCGTTCTAGTTATTCGTTTCGAGCATCAGAACAGCGAAAATTTTGAGTTTTTCAAGCGTTTCTTACCTCAAAACTGCCATATCTCGCGAACGGATTGTCCAATCCGCAAAATTTCTGTTGCATCTGAAAGTAGAAACTCGCCCGATTACAACGGTCTGAGTAGTTTTCCCCTAGGCCGTTCTAGTCATTCGTTTCGAGCATCAGAACTGCGTAAATTTTTAGTTTTTCAAGCGTTTCTTACCTAAAAACTGCCATATCTCGCGAACGGATTGACCAATCCGCAAAGTTTCAGTTGCATCTGAAAGTAGAAGCTCGCCCGATTACAACGGTCTGAGTAGTTTTCCCCTAGGCCGTTCTAGTTATTCGTTTCGAGCATCAGAACTGCGAAAATTTTGAGTTCTTCAAGCGTTTCTTACCTCAAAACTGCCATATCTCGCGAACGGATTGACCAATCCGCAAAATTTCTGTTGCATCTGAAAGTAGAAACTCGCCCGATTACAACGGTCCGAGTAGTTTTCCCCTAGGCCGTTCTAGTCATTCGTTTCGAGCATCAGAACTGCGTAAATTTTGAGTTTTTCAAGCGTTTCTTACCTGAAAACTGCCATATGTCGCGAACGGATTGACCAATCCGCAAAGTTTCTGTTGCATCTGAAAGTAGAAACTCGCCCGATTACAACGGTCTGAGTAGTTTTCCCCTAGGCCGTTCTAGTTATTCGTTTCGAGCATCAGAACTGCGAAACTTTGAGTTTTTCAAGCGTTTCTTACCTCAAAACTGCCATATCTCGCGATCGGATTGACCAATCCGCAAAATTTTTGTTGCATCTGAAAGTAGAAACTGGCCCGATTTCAACGGTATGAGTAGTTTTCCCCTAGGCCGTTCTAGTTATTCGTTTCGAGCATCAGAACTGCGTAAATTTTGAGTTTTTCAAGCGTCTCTTACATAAAAACTGCCATATCTCGCGAACGGATTGACCAATCCGCAAAGTTTCTGTTGCATCTGAAAGTAGAAACTCGCCCGATTACAACGGTCTGAGTAGTTTTCCCCTAGGCCGTTCTAGTTATTCGTTTCGAGCATCAGAACTGCGAAAATTTTGAGTTTTTCAAGCGTTTCTTACCTCAAAACTGCCATATCTCGCGATCGGATTGACCAATCCGCAAAATTTGTGTTGCATCTGAAAGTAGAAACTGGCCCGATTTCAACGGTATGAGTAGCTTTCCCCTAGGCCGTTCTAGTTATTCGTTTCGAGCATCAGCACTGCGAAAATTTTGAGTTTTTCAAGCGTTTCTTACCTCAAAACTGCCATATCTCGCGATCGGATTGACCAATCCGCAAAATTTCTGTTGCATCTGAAAGCAGAAGCTTGCCCGAATACAACGGTCTGAGTAGTTTTCCCCTAGGCCGTTCTAGTCATTCGTTTCGAGCATCAGAACTGCGTAAATTTTGAGTTTTTCAAGCGTTGATTACCTGAAAACTGCCATATATCGCGAACGGATTGAGCAATCCGCAAAATTTCTGTTGCACCTGAAAGTAAAAACTCGCCCGATTACAACGGTCTGAGTAGTTTTCCCCTAGGCCGTTCTAGTTATTCGTTTCGAGCATCAGAACTGCGAAAATTTTGAGTTTTTCAAGCGTTTCTTACCTCAAAACTGCCATATCTCCCGAACGGATTGACCAATTCGCAAAATTTCAGTTGCATCTGAAAGTAGAAGCTTGCCCGAATACAACGGTCTGAGTAGTTTTCCCCTAGGCGGTTCTAGTTATTCGTTTCGAGCATCAGAACTGCGAAAATTTTGAGTTTTTCAAGCGTTTCTTACCTCAAAACTGCCATATCTCGCGATCGGATTGACCAATCCGCAAAATTTCTGTTGCATCTGAAAGTAGAAACTGGCCCGATTACAACGGTATGAGTAGTTTTCCCCTAGGCCGTTCTAGTTATTCGTTTCGAGCATCAGAACTGCGAAAATTTTGAGTTTTTCAAGCGTTTCTTACCTCAAAACTGCCATATCTCGCGAACGGATTGTCCAATCCGCAAAATTTCTGTTTCATCTGAAAGTAGAAACTCGCCCGATTACAACGGTCTGAGTAGTTTTTCCCTAGGCCGTTCTAGTCATTCGTTTAGAGCATCAGAACTGCGTAAATTTTTAGTTTTTCAAGCGTTTCTTACCTAAAAACTGCCATATCTCGCGAACGGATTGACCAATCCGCAAAGTTTCAGTTGCATCTGAAAGTAGAAGCTCGCCCGATTACAACGGTCTGAGTAGTTTTCCCCTAGGCCGTTCTAGTTATTCGTTTCGAGCATCAGAACTGCGAAAATTTTGAGTTCTTCAAGCGTTTCTTACCTCAAAACTGCCATATCTCGCGAACGGATTGACCAATCCGCAAAATTTCTGTTGCATCTGAAAGTAGAAACTCGCCCGATTACAACGGTCTGAGTAGTTTTCCCCTAGGCCGTTCTAGTCATTCGTTTCGAGCATCAGAACTGCGTAAATTTTGAGTTTTTCAAGCGTTTCTTACATGAAAACTGCCATATCTCGCGAACGGATTGACCAATCCGCAAAGTTTCTGTTGCATCTGAAAGTAGAAACTCGCCCGATTACAACGGTCTGAGTAGTTTTCCCCTAGGCCGTTCTAGTTATTCGTTTCGAGCATCAGAACTGCGAAAATTTTGAGTTTTTCAAGCGTTTCTTACCTCAAAACTGCCATATCTCGCGATCGGATTGACCAATCCGCAAAATTTGTGTTGCATCTGAAAGTAGAAACTGGCCCGATTTCAACGGTATGAGTAGTTTTCCCCTAGGCCGTTCTAGTTATTCGTTTCGAGCATCAGAACTGCGAAAATTTTGAGTTTTTCAAGCGTTTCTTACCTCAAAACTGCCATATCTCGCGAACGGATTGACCAATTCGCAAAATTTCAGTTGCATCTGAAAGTAGAAGCTTGCCCGAATACAACGGTCTGAGTAGTTTTCCCCTAGGCCGTTCTAGTTATTCGTTTCGAGCATCAGAACTGCGAAAATTTTGAGTTTTTCAAGCGTTTCTTACCTCAAAACTGCCATATCTCGCGAACGGATTGACCAATCCGCAAAATTTCTGTTGCATCTGAAAGTAGAAACTGGCCCGATTACAACGGTCTGAGTAGTTTTCCCCTAGGCCGTTCTAGTTATTCGTTTCGAGCATCAGAACTGCGAAAATTTTGAGTTTTTCAAGCGTTTCTTACCTCAAAACTGCCATATCTCGCGAACGGATTGACCAATCCGCAAAATTTCTGTTGCATCTGAAAGTAGAAACTCGCCCGATTACAACGGTCTGAGTAGTTTTCCCCTAGGCCGTTCTAGTCATTCGTTTCGAGCATCAGAACTGCGTAAATTTTGAGTTTTTCAAGCGTTTCTTACATGAAAACTGCCATATCTCGCGAACGGATTGACCAATCCGCAAAGTTTCTGTTGCATCTGAAAGTAGAAACTCGCCCGATTACAACGGTCTGAGTAGTTTTCCCCTAGGCCGTTCTAGTTATTCGTTTCGAGCATCAGAACTGCGAAAATTTTGAGTTTTTCAAGCGTTTCTTACCTCAAAACTGCCATATCTCGCGATCGGATTGACCAATCCGCAAAATTTGTGTTGCATCTGAAAGTAGAAACTGGCCCGATTTCAACGGTATGAGTAGTTTTCCCCTAGGCCGTTCTAGTTATTCGTTTCGAGCATCAGAACTGCGAAAATTTTGAGTTTTTCAAGCGTTTCTTACCTCAAAACTGCCATATCTCGCGATCGGATTGACCAATCCGCAAAATTTCTGTTGCATCTGAAAGCAGAAGCTTGCCCGAATACAACGGTCTGAGTAGTTTTCCCCTAGGCCGTTCTAGTCATTCGTTTCGAGCATCAGAACTGCGTAAATTTTGAGTTTTTCAAGCGTTGATTACCTGAAAACTGCCATATATCGCGAACGGATTGACCAATCCGCAAAATTTCTGTTGCATCTGAAAGTAGAAACTGGCCCGATTACAACGGTATGAGTAGTTTTCCCCTAGGCCGTTCTAGTTATTCGTTTCGAGCATCAGAACTGCGAAAATTTTGAGTTTTTCAAGCGTTTCTTACCTCAAAACTGCCATATCTCGCGAACGGATTGACCAATCCGCAAAATTTCTGTTTCATCTGAAAGTTGAAACTCGCCCGATTACAACGGTCTGAGTAGTTTTCCCCTAGGCCGTTCTAGTTATTCGTTTCGAGCATCAGAACTGCGAAAATTTTGAGTTTTTCAAGCGTTTCTTACCTCAAAACTGCCATATCTCGCGATCGGATTGACCAATCCGCAAAATTTAAGTTGCATCTGAAAGTAGAAACTGGCCCGATTACAACGGTATGAGTAGTTTTCCCCTAGGCCGTTCTAGTTATTCGTTTCGAGCATCAGAACTGCGAAAATTTTGAGTTTTTCAAGCGTTTCTTACCTCAAAACTGCCATATCTCGCGAACGGATTGACCAATTCGCAAAATTTCAGTTGCATCTGAAAGTAGAAGCTTGCCCGAATACAACGGTCTGAGTAGTTTTCCCCTAGGCCGTTCTAGTTATTCGTTTCGAGCATCAGAACTGCGAAAATTTTGAGTTTTTCAAGCGTTTCTTACCTCAAAACTGCCATATCTCGCGAACGGATTGACCAATCCGCAAAATTTCTGTTGCATCTGAAAGTAGAAACTCGCCCGATTACAACGGTCTGAGTAGTTTTCCCCTAGGCCGTTCTAGTCATTCGTTTCGAGCACCAGAACTGCGTAAATTTTTAGTTTTTCAAGCGTTTCTTACCTAAAAACTGCCATATCTCGCGAACGGATTGACCAATCCGCAAAGTTTCAGTTGCATCTGAAAGTAGAAGCTCGCCCGATTACAACGGTCTGAGTAGTTTTCCCCTAGGCCGTTCTAGTTATTCGTTTCGAGCATCAGAACTGCGAAAATTTTGAGTTTTTCAAGCGTTTCTTACCTCAAAACTGCCATATCTCGCGAACGGATTGACCAATCCGCAAAATTTCTGTTGCATCTGAAAGTAGAAACTCGCCCGATTACAACGGTCTGAGTAGTTTTCCCCTAGGCCGTTCTAGTCATTCGTTTCGAGCATCAGAACTGCGTAAATTTTGAGTTTTTCAAGCGTTTCTTACCTGAAAACTGCCATATCTCGCGAACGGATTGATCAATCCGCAAAGTTTCTGTTGCATCTGAAAGTAGAAACTCGCCCGATTACAACGGTCTGAGTAGTTTTCCCCTAGGCCGTTCTAGTTATTCGTTTCGAGCATCAGAACTGCGAACATTTTGAGTTTTTCAAGCGTTTCTTACCTCAAAACTGCCATATCTCGCGATCGGATTGACCAATCCGCAAAATTTCTGTTGCATCTGAAAGTAGAAACTGGCCCGATTTCAACGGTATGAGTAGTTTTCCCCTAGGCCGTTCTAGTTATTCGTTTCGAGCATCAGAACTGCGAAAATTTTGAGTTTTTCAAGCGTTTCTTACCTCAAAACTGCCATATCTCGCGATCGGATTGACCAATCCGCAAAATTTCTGTTGCATCTGAAAGCAGAAGCTTGCCCGAATACAAGGGTCTGAGTAGTTTTCCCCTAGGCCGTTCTAGTCATTCGTTTCGAGCATCAGAACTGCGTAAATTTTGAGTTTTTCAAGCGTTGATTACCTGAAACTGCCATATATCGCGAACGGATTGAGCAATCCGCAAAATTTCTGTTGCTCCTGAAAGTAGAAACTCGCCCGATTACAACGGTCTGAGTAGTTTTCCCCTAGGCCGTTCTAGTTATTCGTTTCGAGCATCAGAACTGCGAAAATTTTGAGTTTTCAAGCGTTTCTTACCTCAAAACTGCCATATCTCGCGAACGGATTGAACAATTCGCAAAATTTCAGTTGCATCTGAAAGTAGAAGCTTGCCCGATTACAACGGTCTGAGTAGTTTTCCCCTAGGCCGTTCTAGTTATTCGTTTCGAGCATCAGAACTGCGAAAATTTTGAGTTTTTCAAGCGTTTCTTACCTCCAAACTGCCATATCTCGCGAACGGATTGACCAATCCGCAAAATTTCCTGTGGCATCTGAAAGTAGAAACTCGCCCGATTACAACGGTATGAGTAGTTTTCCCCTAGGCCGTTCTAGTTATTCGTTTCGAGCATCAGAACTGCGAAAATTTTGAGTTCTTCAAGCGTTTCTTACCTCAAAACTGCCATATCTCGCGAACGGATTGACCAATCCGCAAAATTTCTGTTGCATCTGAAAGTAGAAACTCGACCTATTACAACAGTATGAGTAGTTTTCCCCTAGGCCGTTCTAGTTATTCGTTTCGAGCATCAGAACTGCGAAAATTTTGAGTTCCTCAAGCGTTTCTTACGTCAAAACTGCCATATCTCGCGAACGGATTGACCAATCCGCAAAATTTCTGTTGCATCTGAAAGTAGAAACTCGCCCGATTACAACGGTCTGAGTAGTTTTCCCCTAGGCCGTTCTACTTATTCGTTTCGAGCATCAGAACTGCGAAAATTTTGAGTTTTTCAAGCGTTTCTTACCTCCAAACTGCCATATCTCGCGAACGGATTGACCAATCCGCAAAATTTCCTGTTGCATCTGAAAGTAGAAACTCGCCCGATTACAACGTTATGAGTAGTTTTCCCCTAGGCCGTTCTAGTTATTCGGTTCGAGCATCAGAACTGCGAAAATTTTGAGTTTCTCAAGCGTTTCTTACGTCAAAACTGCCATATCTCGCGAACGGATTGACCAATCCGCAAAATTTCTGTTGCATCTGAAAGTAGAAACTCGCCCGATTACAACGGTATGAGTAGTTTTCCCCTAGGCCGTTCTAGTTATTCGTTTCGAGCATCAGAACCGCGAAAATTTTGTGTTTCTCAAGCGTTTCTTACCTCAAAACTGCCCTATCTCGCGAACGGATTGACCAATCCGCAAAATTTCTGTTGCATCTGAAAGTAGAAACTCGCCCGATTACAACGGTCTGAGTAGTTTTCCCCTAGGCCGTTCTAGTTATTCGTTTCGAGCATCAGAACTGCGAAAATTTTGAGTTTTTCAAGCGTTTCTTACCTCCAAACTGCCATATCTCGCGAACGGATTGAGCAATCCGCAAAATTTCTGTTGCTCCTGAAAGTAGAAACTCGCCCGATTACAACGGTCTGAGTAGTTTTCCCCTAGGCCGTTCTAGTCATTCGTTTCGAGCATCAGAACTGCGTAAATTTTGAGTTTTTCAAGCGTCTCTTACCTAAAAACTGCCATATCTCGCGAACGGATTGACCAATCCGCAAAGTTTCAGTTGCATCTGAAAGTAGAAGCTCGCCCGATTACAGCGGTCTGAGTAGTTTTCCCCTAGGCCGTTCTAGTTATTCGTTTCGAGCATCAGAACTGCGAAAATTTTGAGTTTTTCAAGCGTTTCTTAACTCAAAACTGCCATATCTCGCGAACGGATTGACCAATTCACAAAATTTCAGTTGCATCTGAAAGTAGAAGCTTGCCCGAATACAACGGTCTGAGTAGTTTTCCCCTAGGCCGTTCTAGTTATTCGTTTCGAGCATCAGACAGCGAAAATATTGAGTTTTTCAAGCGTTTCTTACATCAAAACTGCCATATCTCGCGAACGGATTGACCAATCCGCAAAGTTTCTGTTGCATCTGAAAGTAGAAACTCGCCCGATTACAACGGTCTGAGTAGTTTTCCCCTAGGCCGTTCTAGTCATTCGTTTCGAGCATCAGAACTGCGTAAATTTTGAGTTTTTCAAGCGTCTCTTACTTAAAAACTGTCATATCTCGCGAACGGATTGACCAATCCGCAAAGTTTCAGTTGCATCTGAAAGTAGAAGCTCGCCCGATTACAACGGTCTGAGTAGTTTTCCCCTAGGCCGTTCTAGTTATTCGTTTCGAGCATCAGAACTGCGAAAATTTTGAGTTTTTCAAGCGTTTCTTACCTCAAAACTGCCATATTTCGCGAACGGATTGACCAATCCGCAAAGTTTCTGTTGCATCTGAAAGTAGAAACTCGCCCGATTACAACGGTCTGAGTAGTTTTCCCCTAGGCCTTTCTAGTCATTCGTTTCGAGCATCAGAACTGCGTAAATTTTGAGTTTACAAGCGTTTCCTACCTAAAAACTGACATATCTCGCGAACGGATTGACCAATCCGCAAAGTTTCAGTTGCATCTGAAAGTAGAAGCTCGCCCGATTACAACGGTCTGAGTAGTTTTCCCCTAGGCCGCTCTAGTTATTCGTTTCGAGCATCAGAACTGCGAAAATTTTGAGTTTTTCAAGCGTTTCTTACATCAAAACTGCCATATCTCGCGATCGGATTGACCAATCCGCAAAATTTCAGTTGCATCTGAAAGTAGAAGCTTGCCCGAATACAACGGTCTGAGTAGTTTTCCCCTAGGCCGTTCTAGTTATTCGTTTCGAGCATCAGACTGCGAAAATTTTGAGTTTTTCAAGCGTTTCTTACCTCAAAACTGCCATATCTCGCGAACGGATTGACCAATCCGCAAAGTTTCTGTTGCATCTGAAAGTAGAAACTCGCCCGATTACAACGGTCTGAGTAGTTTTCCCCTAGGCCGTTCTAGTCATTCGTTTCGAGCATCAGAACTGCGTAAAATTTGAGTTTTTCAAGCGTTTCTTACCTAAAAACTGCCATATCTCGCGAACGGATTGACCAATCCGCAAAGTTTCTGTTGCATCTGAAAGTAGAAACTCGCCCGATTACAACGGTCTGAGTAGTTTTCCCCTAGGCCGTTCTAGTTATTCGTTTCGAGCATCAGAACTGCGAAAATTTTGAGTTTTTCAAGCGTTTCTTACCTCAAAACTGCCATATCTCGCGAACGGATTGACTAATCCGCAAAATTTCTGTTGCATCTGAAAGTAGAAACTCGCCCGTTTACAACGGTATGAGTAGTTTTCCCCTAGGCCGTTCTAGTTATTCGTTTCGAGCATCAGAACTGCTAAAATGTGGAGTTTCTCAAGCGTTTCTTACCTCCAAACTGCCATATCTCGCGAACGGATTGACCAATCCGCCAAATTTCCTGTTGCATCTGAAAGTAGAAACCCGACCGATTACAACGGTATGAGTAGTTTTCCCCTAGGCCGTTCTAGTTATTCGTTTCGAGCATCAGCACTGCGAAAATTTTGAGTTCCTCAAGCGTTTCTTACGTCAAAACTGCCATATCTCGCGAACGGATTGACCAATCCGCAAAATTTCCTGTTGCATCTGAAAGTAGAAACTCGACCGATTACAACGGTCTGAGTAGTTTTCCCCTAGGCCGTTCTAGTTATTCTTTTCGAGCATCAGAACTGCGAAAATTTTGAGTTTTTCAAGCGTTTCTTACCTCCAAACTGCCATATCTCGCGAACGGATTGACCAATCGGCAAAATTTCCTGTTGCATCTGAAAGTAGAAACTCGCCCGATTACAACGGTATGAGTAGTTTTCCCCTAGGCCGTTCTAGTTATTCGTTTCGAGCATCAGAACTGCGAAAATTTTGAGTTCTTCAAGCGTTTCTTACCTCAAAACTGCCATATCTCGCGAACGGATTGACCAATCCGCAGAATTTCTGTTGCATCTGAAAGTAGAATCTCGCCCGATTACAACGGTATGTGTAGTTTTCCCCTAGGCCGTTCTAGTTATTCGTTTCGAGCATCAGAACTGCGAAAATTTTGAGTTTTTCAAGCGTTTCTTACCTCAAAACTGCCATATCTCGCGAACGGATTGACCAAACCGCAAAATTTCTGTTGCATCTGAAAGTTGAAACTCGCCCGATTACAACGGTATGAGTAGTTTTCCCCTAGGCCGTTCTAGTTATTCGTTTCGAGCTTCAGAACTGCGAAAGTTTTGAGTTCCTCAAGCGTTTCTTACGTCAAAACTGCCATATCTCGCGAACGGATTGGCCAATCTGCAAAATTTCTGTTGCATCTGAAAGTAGAAACTCGCCCGTTTACAACGGTATGAGTAGTTTTCCCCTAGGCCGTTCTAGTTATTCGTTTCGAGCATCAGAACTGCGAAAATTTTGAGTTTTTCAAGCGTTTCTTACCTCCAAACTGCCATATCTCGCGAACGGATTGACCAATCCGCAAAATTTCCTGTTGCATCTGAAAGTAGAAAATCGACCGATTACAACAGTATGAGTAGTTTTCCCCTAGGCCGTTCTAGTTATTCGTTTCGAGCATCAGAACTGCGAAAATTTTGAGTTCCTCAAGCGTTTCTTACGTCAAAACTGCCATATCTCGCGAACGGATTGACCAATCCGCAAAATTTCTGTTGCATCTGAAAGTAGAAACTCGACCTATTACAACAGTATGAGTAGTTTTCCCCTAGGCCGTTCTAGTTATTCGTTTCGAGCATCAGAACTGCGAAAATTTTGAGTTCCTCAAGCGTTTCTTACGTCAAAACTGCCATATCTCGCGAACGGATTGACCAATCCGCAAAATTTCTGTTGCATCTGAAAGTAGAAACTCGCCCGATTACAACGGTCTGAGTAGTTTTCCCCTAGGCCGTTCTACTTATTCGTTTCGAGCATCAGAACTGCGAAAATTTTGAGTTTTTCAAGCGTTTCTTACCTCCAAACTGCCATATCTCGCGAACGGATTGACCAATCCGCAAAATTTCCTGTTGCATCTGAAAGTAGAAACTCGCCCGATTACAACGTTATGAGTAGTTTTCCCCTAGGCCGTTCTAGTTATTCGGTTCGAGCATCAGAACTGCGAAAATTTTGAGTTTCTCAAGCGTTTCTTACGTCAAAACTGCCATATCTCGCGAACGGATTGACCAATCCGCAAAATTTCTGTTGCATCTGAAAGTAGAAACTCGCCCGATTACAACGGTATGAGTAGTTTTCCCCTAGGCCGTTCTAGTTATTCGTTTCGAGCATCAGAACCGCGAAAATTTTGTGTTTCTCAAGCGTTTCTTACCTCAAAACTGCCCTATCTCGCGAACGGATTGACCAATCCGCAAAATTTCTGTTGCATCTGAAAGTAGAAACTCGCCCGATTACAACGGTCTGAGTAGTTTTCCCCTAGGCCGTTCTAGTTATTCGTTTCGAGCATCAGACAGCGAAAATATTGAGTTTTTCAAGCGTTTCTTACATCAAAACTGCCATATCTCGCGAACGGATTGACCAATCCGCAAAGTTTCTGTTGCATCTGAAAGTAGAAACTCGCCCGATTACAACGGTCTGAGTAGTTTTCCCCTAGGCCGTTCTAGTCATTCGTTTCGAGCATCAGAACTGCGTAAATTTTGAGTTTTTCAAGCGTCTCTTACTTAAAAACTGTCATATCTCGCGAACGGATTGACCAATCCGCAAAGTTTCAGTTGCATCTGAAAGTAGAAGCTCGCCCGATTACAACGGTCTGAGTAGTTTTCCCCTAGGCCGTTCTAGTTATTCGTTTCGAGCATCAGAACTGCGAAAATTTTGAGTTTTTCAAGCGTTTCTTACCTCAAAACTGCCATATTTCGCGAACGGATTGACCAATCCGCAAAGTTTCTGTTGCATCTGAAAGTAGAAACTCGCCCGATTACAACGGTCTGAGTAGTTTTCCCCTAGGCCTTTCTAGTCATTCGTTTCGAGCATCAGAACTGCGTAAATTTTGAGTTTACAAGCGTTTCCTACCTAAAAACTGACATATCTCGCGAACGGATTGACCAATCCGCAAAGTTTCAGTTGCATCTGAAAGTAGAAGCTCGCCCGATTACAACGGTCTGAGTAGTTTTCCCCTAGGCCGTTCTAGTTATTCGTTTCGAGCATCAGAACTGCGAAAATTTTGAGTTTTTCAAGCGTTTCTTACATCAAAACTGCCATATCTCGCGATCGGATTGACCAATCCGCAAAATTTCAGTTGCATCTGAAAGTAGAAGCTTGCCCGAATACAACGGTCTGAGTAGTTTTCCCCTAGGCCGTTCTAGTTATTCGTTTCGAGCATCAGACTGCGAAAATTTTGAGTTTTTCAAGCGTTTCTTACCTCAAAACTGCCATATCTCGCGAACGGATTGACCAATCCGCAAAGTTTCTGTTGCATCTGAAAGTAGAAACTCGCCCGATTACAACGGTCCGAGTAGTTTTCCCCTAGGCCGTTCTAGTCATTCGTTTCGAGCATCAGAACTGCGTAAAATTTGAGTTTTTCAAGCGTTTCTTACCTAAAAACTGCCATATCTCGCGAACGGATTGACCAATCCGCAAAGTTTCTGTTGCATCTGAAAGTAGAAACTCGCCCGATTACAACGGTCTGAGTAGTTTTCCCCTAGGCCGTTCTAGTTATTCTTTTCGAGCATCAGAACTGCGAAAATTTTGAGTTTTTCAAGCGTTTCTTACCTCCAAACTGCCATATCTCGCGAACGGATTGACCAATCGGCAAAATTTCCTGTTGCATCTGAAAGTAGAAACTCGCCCGATTACAACGGTCTGAGTAGTTTTCCCCTAGGCCGTTCTAGTCATTCGTTTCGAGCATCAGAACTGCGTAAAATTTGAGTTTTTCAAGCGTTTCTTACCTAAAAACTGCCATATCTCGCGAACGGATTGACCAATCCGCAAAATTTCAGTTGCATCTGAAAGTAGAAGCTTGCCCGAATACAACGGTCTGAGTAGTTTTCCCCTAGGCCGTTCTAGTTATTCGTTTCGAGCATCAGAACTGCGAAAATTTTGAGTTTTTCAAGCGTTTCTTACATCAAAACTGCCATATCTCGCGATCGGATTGACCAATCCGCAAAATTTCTGTTGCATCTGAAAGTAGAAACTCGCCCGTTTACAACGGTATGAGTAGTTTTCCCCTAGGCCGTTCTAGTTATTCGTTTCGAGCATCAGAACTGCTAAAATGTGGAGTTTCTCAAGCGTTTCTTACCTCCAAACTGCCATATCTCGCGAACGGATTGACCAATCCGCCAAATTTCCTGTTGCATCTGAAAGTAGAAACCCGACCGATTACAACGGTATGAGTAGTTTTCCCCTAGGCCGTTCTAGTTATTCGTTTCGAGCATCAGAACTGCGAAAATTTTGAGTTCCTCAAGCGTTTCTTACGTCAAAACTGCCATATCTCGCGAACGGATTGACCAATCCGCAAAATTTCCTGTTGCATCTGAAAGTAGAAACTCGACCGATTACAACGGTCTGAGTAGTTTTCCCCTAGGCCGTTCTAGTTATTCTTTTCGAGCATCAGAACTGCGAAAATTTTGAGTTTTTCAAGCGTTTCTTACCTCCAAACTGCCATATCTCGCGAACGGATTGACCAATCGGCAAAATTTCCTGTTGCATCTGAAAGTAGAAACTCGCCCGATTACAACGGTATGAGTAGTTTTCCCCTAGGCCGTTCTAGTTATTCGTTTCGAGCATCAGAACTGCGAAAATTTTGAGTTCTTCAAGCGTTTCTTACCTCAAAACTGCCATATCTCGCGAACGGATTGACCAATCCGCAGAATTTCTGTTGCATCTGAAAGTAGAATCTCGCCCGATTACAACGGTATGTGTAGTTTTCCCCTAGGCCGTTCTAGTTATTCGTTTCGAGCATCAGAACTGCGAAAATTTTGAGTTTTTCAAGCGTTTCTTACCTCAAAACTGCCATATCTCGCGAACGGATTGACCAAACCGCAAAATTTCTGTTGCATCTGAAAGTTGAAACTCGCCCGATTACAACGGTATGAGTAGTTTTCCCCTAGGCCGTTCTAGTTATTCGTTTCGAGCTTCAGAACTGCGAAAGTTTTGAGTTCCTCAAGCGTTTCTTACGTCAAAACTGCCATATCTCGCGAACGGATTGGCCAATCTGCAAAATTTCTGTTGCATCTGAAAGTAGAAACTCGCCCGTTTACAACGGTATGAGTAGTTTTCCCCTAGGCCGTTCTAGTTATTCGTTTCGAGCATCAGAACTGCGAAAATTTTGAGTTTTTCAAGCGTTTCTTACCTCCAAACTGCCATATCTCGCGAACGGATTGACCAATCCGCAAAATTTCCTGTTGCATCTGAAAGTAGAAAATCGACCGATTACAACAGTATGAGTAGTTTTCCCCTAGGCCGTTCTAGTTATTCGTTTCGAGCATCAGAACTGCGAAAATTTTGAGTTCCTCAAGCGTTTCTTACGTCAAAACTGCCATATCTCGCGAACGGATTGACCAATCCGCAAAATTTCTGTTGCATCTGAAAGTAGAAACTCGCCCGATTACAACGGTCTGAGTAGTTTTCCCCTAGGCCGTTCTAGTTATTCGTTTCGAGCATCAGAACTGCGAAAATTTTGAGTTTTTCAAGCGTTTCTTACCTCCAAACTGCCATATCTCGCGAACGGATTGACCAATCCGCAAAATTTCCTGTTGCATCTGAAAGTAGAAACTCGCCCGATTACAACGGTATGAGTAGTTTTCCACTTGGCCGTTCTAGTTATTCGTTTCGAGCATCAGAACTGCGAAAATTTTGAGTTTTTCAAGCGTTTCTTACCTCAAAACTGCCATATCTCGCGAACGGATTGACCAATCCGCAAAATTTCTGTTGCATCTGAAAGTAGAAACTCGCCCGATTACAACGTTATGAGTAGTTTTCCCCTAGGCCGTTCTAGTTATTCGGTTCGAGCATCAGAACTGCGAAAATTTTGAGTTTCTCAAGCGTTTCTTACGTCAAAACTGCCATATCTCGCGAACGGATTGACCAATCCGCAAAATTTCTGTTGCATCTGAAAGTAGAAACTCGCCCGATTACAACGGTATGAGTAGTTTTCCCCTAGGCCGTTCTAGTTATTCGTTTCGAGCATCAGAACCGCGAAAATTTTGTGTTTCTCAAGCGTTTCTTACCTCAAAACTGCCCTATCTCGCGAACGGATTGACCAATCCGCAAAATTTCTGTTGCATCTGAAAGTAGAAACTCGCCCGATTACAACGGTCTGAGTAGTTTTCCCCTAGGCCGTTCTAGTTATTCGTTTCGAGCATCAGAACTGCGAAAATTTTGATTTTTTCAAGCGTTTCTTACCTCAAAACTGCCATATCTCGCGAACGGATTGACCAATCCGCAAAATTTCTGTTGCATCTGAAAGTAGAAACTCGCCCGATTACAACGGTCTGAGTAGTTTTCCCCTAGGCCGTTCTAGTTATTCGTTTCGAGCATCAGAACTGCGAAAATTTTGAGTTTTTCAAGCGTTTCTTACCTCCAAACTGCCATATCTCGCGAACGGATTGACCAATCCGCAAAATTTCCTGTTGCATCTGAAAGTTGAAACTCGCCCGATTACAACGGTATGAGTAGTTTTCCCCTAGGCCGTTCTAGTTATTCGTTTCGAGCTTCAGAACTGCGAAAGTTTTGAGTTCCTCAAGCGTTTCTTACGTCAAAACTGCCATATCTCGCGAACGGATTGGCCAATCTGCAAAATTTCTGTTGCATCTGAAAGTAGAAACTCGCCCGTTTACAACGGTATGAGTAGTTTTCCCCTAGGCCGTTCTAGTTATTCGTTTCGAGCATCAGAACTGCGAAAATTTTGAGTTTTTCAAGCGTTTCTTACCTCCAAACTGCCATATCTCGCGAACGGATTGACCAATCCGCAAAATTTCCTGTTGCATCTGAAAGTAGAAAATCGACCGATTACAACAGTATGAGTAGTTTTCCCCTAGGCCGTTCTAGTTATTCGTTTCGAGCATCAGAACTGCGAAAATTTTGAGTTCCTCAAGCGTTTCTTACGTCAAAACTGCCATATCTCGCGAACGGATTGACCAATCCGCAAAATTTCTGTTGCATCTGAAAGTAGAAACTCGCCCGATTACAACGGTCTGAGTAGTTTTCCCCTAGGCCGTTCTAGTTATTCGTTTCGAGCATCAGAACTGCGAAAATTTTGAGTTTTTCAAGCGTTTCTTACCTCAAAACTGCCATATCTCGCGAACGGATTGACCAATCCGCAAAATTTCTGTTGCATCTGAAAGTAGAAACTCGCCCGATTACAACGTTATGAGTAGTTTTCCCCTAGGCCGTTCTAGTTATTCGGTTCGAGCATCAGAACTGCGAAAATTTTGAGTTTCTCAAGCGTTTCTTACGTCAAAACTGCCATATCTCGCGAACGGATTGACCAATCCGCAAAATTTCTGTTGCATCTGAAAGTAGAAACTCGCCCGATTACAACGGTATGAGTAGTTTTCCCCTAGGCCGTTCTAGTTATTCGTTTCGAGCATCAGAACCGCGAAAATTTTGTGTTTCTCAAGCGTTTCTTACCTCAAAACTGCCCTATCTCGCGAACGGATTGACCAATCCGCAAAATTTCTGTTGCATCTGAAAGTAGAAACTCGCCCGATTACAACGGTCTGAGTAGTTTTCCCCTAGGCCGTTCTAGTTATTCGTTTCGAGCATCAGAACTGCGAAAATTTTGAGTTTTTCAAGCGTTTCTTACCTCAAAACTGCCATATCTCGCGAACGGATTGACCAATCCGCAAAATTTCTGTTGCATCTGAAAGTAGAAACTCGCCCGATTACAACGGTCTGAGTAGTATTCCCCTAGGCCGTTCTAGTCATTCGTTTCGAACATCAGAACTGCGTAAATTTTGAGTTTTTCAAGCGTTTCTTACCTGAAAACTGCCATATATCGCGAACGGATTGACCAATTCGCAAAATTTCTGTTGCATCTGAAAGTAGAAGCTTGCCCGAATACAACGGTCTGAGTAGTTTTCCCCTTGGCCGTTCTAGTTATTCGTTTCGAGCTTCAGAACTGCGAAAGTTTTGAGTTCCTCAAGCGTTTCTTACGTCAAAACTGCCATATCTCGCGAACGGATTGGCCAATCTGCAAAATTTCTGTTGCATCTGAAAGTAGAAACTCGCCCGTTTACAACGGTATGAGTAGTTTTCCCCTAGGCCGTTCTAGTTATTCGTTTCGAGCATCAGAACTGCGAAAATTTTGAGTTTTTCAAGCGTTTCTTACCTCCAAACTGCCATATCTCGCGAACGGATTGACCAATCCGCAAAATTTCCTGTTGCATCTGAAAGTAGAAAATCGACCGATTACAACAGTATGAGTAGTTTTCCCCTAGGCCGTTCTAGTTATTCGTTTCGAGCATCAGAACTGCGAAAATTTTGAGTTCCTCAAGCGTTTCTTACGTCAAAACTGCCATATCTCGCGAACGGATTGACCAATCCGCAAAATTTCTGTTGCATCTGAAAGTAGAAACTCGCCCGATTACAACGGTCTGAGTAGTTTTCCCCTAGGCCGTTCTAGTTATTCGTTTCGAGCATCAGAACTGCGAAAATTTTGAGTTTTTCAAGCGTTTCTTACCTCCAAACTGCCATATCTCGCGAACGGATTGACCAATCCGCAAAATTTCCTGTTGCATCTGAAAGTAGAAACTCGCCCGATTACAACGGTATGAGTAGTTTTCCCCTTGGCCGTTCTAGTTATTCGTTTCGAGCATCAGAACTGCGAAAATTTTGAGTTTCTCAAGCGTTTCTTACGTCAAAACTGCCATATCTCGCGAACGGATTGACCAATCCGCAAAATTTCTGTTGCATCTGAAAGTAGAAACTCGCCCGATTACAACGGTATGAGTAGTTTTCCCCTAGGCCGTTCTAGTTATTCGTTTCGAGCATCAGAACCGCGAAAATTTTGTGTTTCTCAAGCGTTTCTTACCTCAAAACTGCCCTATCTCGCGAACGGATTGACCAATCCGCAAAATTTCTGTTGCATCTGAAAGTAGAAGCTCGCCCGATTACAACGGTCTGAGTAGTTTTCCCCTAGGCCGTTCTAGTTATTCGTTTCGAGCATCAGAACTGCGAAAATTTTGAGTTTTTCAAGCGTTTCTTACCTGAAAACTGCCATATCTCGCGAACGGATTGACCAATCCGCAAAGTTTCTGTTGCATCTGAAAGTAGAAACTCGCCCGATTACAACGGTCCGAGTAGTTTTCCCCTAGGCCGTTCTAGTCATTCGTTTCGAGCATCAGAACTGCGTAAATTTTGAGTTTTTCAAGCGTCTCTTACCTAAAAACTGCCATATCTCGCGAACGGATTGACCAATCCGCAAAGTTTCAGTTGCATCTGAAAGTAGAAGCTCGCCCGATTACAGCGGTGTGAGTAGTTTTCCCCTAGGCCGTTCTAGTTATTCGTTTCGAGCATCAGAACTGCGAAAATTTTGAGTTTTTCAAGCGTTTCTTACCTCCAAACTGCCATATCTCGCGAACGGATTGACCAATCCGCAAAATTTCCTGTTGCATCTGAAAGTAGAAAATCGACCGATTACAACAGTATGAGTAGTTTTCCCCTAGGCCGTTCTAGTTATTCGTTTCGAGCATCAGAACTGCGAAAATTTTGAGTTCCTCAAGCGTTTCTTACGTCAAAACTGCCATATCTCGCGAACGGATTGACCAATCCGCAAAATTTCTGTTGCATCTGAAAGTAGAAACTCGCCCGATTACAACGGTCTGAGTAGTTTTCCCCTAGGCCGTTCTAGTTATTCGTTTCGAGCATCAGAACTGCGAAAATTTTGAGTTTTTCAAGCGTTTCTTACCTCCAAACTGCCATATCTCGCGAACGGATTGACCAATCCGCAAAATTTCCTGTTGCATCTGAAAGTAGAAACTCGCCCGATTACAACGGTATGAGTAGTTTTCCCCTTGGCCGTTCTAGTTATTCGTTTCGAGCATCAGAACTGCGAAAATTTTGAGTTTTTCAAGCGTTTCTTACCTCAAAACTGCCATATCTCGCGAACGGATTGACCAATCCGCAAAATTTCTGTTGCATCTGAAAGTAGAAACTCGCCCGATTACAACGTTATGAGTAGTTTTCCCCTAGGCCGTTCTAGTTATTCGGTTCGAGCATCAGAACTGCGAAAATTTTGAGTTTCTCAAGCGTTTCTTACGTCAAAACTGCCATATCTCGCGAACGGATTGACCAATCCGCAAAATTTCTGTTGCATCTGAAAGTAGAAACTCGCCCGATTACAACGGTATGAGTAGTTTTCCCCTAGGCCGTTCTAGTTATTCGTTTCGAGCATCAGAACCGCGAAAATTTTGTGTTTCTCAAGCGTTTCTTACCTCAAAACTGCCCTATCTCGCGAACGGATTGACCAATCCGCAAAATTTCTGTTGCATCTGAAAGTAGAAACTCGCCCGATTACAACGGTCTGAGTAGTTTTCCCCTAGGCCGTTCTAGTCATTCGTTTCGAGCATCAGAACTGCGTAAATTTTGAGTTTTTCAAGCGTCTCTTACCTAAAAACTGCCATATCTCGCGAACGGATTGACCAATCCGCAAAGTTTCAGTTGCATCTGAAAGTAGAAGCTCGCCCGATTACAGCGGTGTGAGTAGTTTTCCCCTAGGCCGTTCTAGTTATTCGTTTCGAGCATCAGAACTGCGAAAATTTTGAGTTTTTCAAGCGTTTCTTACCTCCAAACTGGCATATCTCGCGAACGGATTGACCAATCCGCAAAATTTCCTGTTGCATCTGAAAGTAGAAAATCGACCGATTACAACAGTATGAGTAGTTTTCCCCTAGGCCGTTCTAGTTATTCGTTTCGAGCATCAGAACTGCGAAAATTTTGAGTTCCTCAAGCGTTTCTTACGTCAAAACTGCCATATCTCGCGAACGGATTGACCAATCCGCAAAATTTCTGTTGCATCTGAAAGTAGAAACTCGCCCGATTACAACGGTCTGAGTAGTTTTCCCCTAGGCCGTTCTAGTTATTCGTTTCGAGCATCAGAACTGCGAAAATTTTGAGTTTTTCAAGCGTTTCTTACCTCAAAACTGCCATATCTCGCGAACGGATTGACCAATCCGCAAAATTTCTGTTGCATCTGAAAGTAGAAACTCGCCCGATTACAACGGTCTGAGTAGTTTTCCCCTAGGCCGTTCTAGTCATTCGTTTCGAACATCAGAACTGCGTAAATTTTGAGTTTTTCAAGCGTTTCTTACCTGAAAACTGCCATATATCGCGAACGGATTGACCAATTCGCAAAATTTCTGTTGCATCTGAAAGTAGAAGCTTGCCCGAATACAACGGTCTGAGTAGTTTTCCCCTAGGCCGTTCTAGTTATTCGTTTCGAGCATCAGACTGCGAAAATTTTGAGTTTTTCAAGCGTTTCTTACCTCAAAACTGCCATATCTCGCGAACGGATTGACCAATCGGCAAAATTTCCTGTTGCATCTGAAAGTAGAAAATCGACCGATTACAACAGTATGAGTAGTTTTCCCCTAGGCCGTTCTAGTTATTCGTTTCGAGCATCAGAACTGCGAAAGTTTTGAGTTCCTCAAGCGTTTCTTACGTCAAAACTGCCATATCTCGCGAACGGATTGACCAATCCGCAAAATTTCTGTTGCATCTGAAAGTAGAAACTCGCCCGATTACAACGGTCTGAGTAATTTTCCCCTAGGCCGTTCTAGTTATTCGTTTCGAGCATCAGAACTGCGAAAATTTTGAGTTTTTCAAGCGTTTCTTACCTCCAAACTGCCATATCTCGCGAACGGATTGACCAATCCGCAAAATTTCCTGTTGCATCTGAAAGTAGAAACTCGCCCGATTACAACGGTATGAGTAGTTTTCCCCTTGGCCGTTCTAGTTATTCGTTTCGAGCATCAGAACTGCGAAAATTTTGAGTTTTTCAAGCGTTTCTTACCTCAAAACTGCCATATCTCGCGAACGGATTGACCAATCCGCAAAATTTCTGTTGCATCTGAAAGTAGAAACTCGCCCGATTACAACGTTATGAGTAGTTTTCCCCTAGGCCATTCTAGTTATTCGGTTCGAGCATCAGAACTGCGAAAATTTTGAGTTTCTCAAGCGTTTCTTACGTCAAAACTGCCATATCTCGCGAACGCATTGACCAATCCGCAAAATTTCTGTTGCATCTGAAAGTAGAAACTCGCCCGATTACAACGGTATGAGTAGTTTTCCCCTAGGCCGTTCTAGTTATTCGTTTCGAGCATCAGAACCGCGAAAATTTTGTGTTTCTCAAGCGTTTCTTACCTCAAAACTGCCCTATCTCGCGAACGGATTGACCAATCCGCAAAATTTCTGTTGCATCTGAAAGTAGAATCTCGCCCGATTACAACGGTATGTGTAGTTTTCCCCTAGGCCGTTCTAGTTATTCGTTTCGAGCATCAGAACTGCGAAAATTTTGAGTTTTTCAAGCGTTTCTTACCTCAAAACTGCCATATCTCGCGAACGGATTGACCAAACCGCAAAATTTCTGTTGCATCTGAAAGTTGAAACTCGCCCGATTACAACGGTATGAGTAGTTTTCCCCTAGGCCGTTCTAGTTATTCGTTTCGAGCATCAGAACTGCGAAAGTTTTGAGTTCCTCAAGCGTTTCTTACGTCAAAACTGCCATATCTCGCGAACGGATTGGCCAATCTGCAAAATTTCTGTTGCATCTGAAAGTAGAAACTCGCCCGTTTACAACGGTATGAGTAGTTTTCCCCTAGGCCGTTCTAGTTATTCGTTTCGAGCATCAGAACTGCGAAAATTTTGAGTTTTTCAAGCGTTTCTTACCTCCAAACTGCCATATCTCGCGAACGGATTGACCAATCCGCAAAATTTCCTGTTGCATCTGAAAGTAGAAAATCGACCGATTACAACAGTATGAGTAGTTTTCCCCTAGGCCGTTCTAGTTATTCGTTTCGAGCATCAGAACTGCGAAAATTTTGAGTTCCTCAAGCGTTTCTTACGTCAAAACTGCCATATCTCGCGAACGGATTGACCAATCCGCAAAATTTCTGTTGCATCTGAAAGTAGAAACTCGCCCGATTACAACGGTCTGAGTAGTTTTCCCCTAGGCCGTTCTAGTTATTCGTTTCGAGCATCAGAACTGCGAAAATTTTGAGTTTTTCAAGCGTTTCTTACCTCCAAACTGCCATATCTCGCGAACGGATTGACCAATCCGCAAAATTTCCTGTTGCATCTGAAAGTAGAAACTCGCCCGATTACAACGGTATGAGTAGTTTTCCCCTTGGCCGTTCTAGTTATTCGTTTCGAGCATCAGAACTGCGAAAATTTTGAGTTTTTCAAGCGTTTCTTACCTCCAAACTGGCATATCTCGCGAACGGATTGACCAATCCGCAAAATTTCCTGTTGCATCTGAAAGTAGAAAATCGACCGATTACAACAGTATGAGTAGTTTTCCCCTAGGCCGTTCTAGTTATTCGTTTCGAGCATCAGAACTGCGAAAATTTTGAGTTCCTCAAGCGTTTCTTACGTCAAAACTGCCATATCTCGCGAACGGATTGACCAATCCGCAAAATTTCTGTTGCATCTGAAAGTAGAAACTCGCCCGATTACAACGGTCTGAGTAGTTTTCCCCTAGGCCGTTCTAGTTATTCGTTTCGAGCATCAGAACTGCGAAAATTTTGAGTTTTTCAAGCGTTTCTTACCTCAAAACTGCCATATCTCGCGAACGGATTGACCAATCCGCAAAATTTCTGTTGCATCTGAAAGTAGAAACTCGCCCGATTACAACGGTCTGAGTAGTTTTCCCCTAGGCCGTTCTAGTCATTCGTTTCGAACATCAGAACTGCGTAAATTTTGAGTTTTTCAAGCGTTTCTTACCTGAAAACTGCCATATATCGCGAACGGATTGACCAATTCGCAAAATTTCTGTTGCATCTGAAAGTAGAAGCTTGCCCGAATACAACGGTCTGAGTAGTTTTCCCCTAGGCCGTTCTAGTTATTCGTTTCGAGCATCAGACTGCGAAAATTTTGAGTTTTTCAAGCGTTTCTTACCTCAAAACTGCCATATCTCGCGAACGGATTGACCAATCGGCAAAATTTCCTGTTGCATCTGAAAGTAGAAAATCGACCGATTACAACAGTATGAGTAGTTTTCCCCTAGGCCGTTCTAGTTATTCGTTTCGAGCATCAGAACTGCGAAAGTTTTGAGTTCCTCAAGCGTTTCTTACGTCAAAACTGCCATATCTCGCGAACGGATTGACCAATCCGCAAAATTTCTGTTGCATCTGAAAGTAGAAACTCGCCCGATTACAACGGTCTGAGTAATTTTCCCCTAGGCCGTTCTAGTTATTCGTTTCGAGCATCAGAACTGCGAAAATTTTGAGTTTTTCAAGCGTTTCTTACCTCCAAACTGCCATATCTCGCGAACGGATTGACCAATCCGCAAAATTTCCTGTTGCATCTGAAAGTAGAAACTCGCCCGATTACAACGGTATGAGTAGTTTTCCCCTTGGCCGTTCTAGTTATTCGTTTCGAGCATCAGAACTGCGAAAATTTTGAGTTTTTCAAGCGTTTCTTACCTCAAAACTGCCATATCTCGCGAACGGATTGACCAATCCGCAAAATTTCTGTTGCATCTGAAAGTAGAAACTCGCCCGATTACAACGTTATGAGTAGTTTTCCCCTAGGCCATTCTAGTTATTCGGTTCGAGCATCAGAACTGCGAAAATTTTGAGTTTCTCAAGCGTTTCTTACGTCAAAACTGCCATATCTCGCGAACGCATTGACCAATCCGCAAAATTTCTGTTGCATCTGAAAGTAGAAACTCGCCCGATTACAACGGTATGAGTAGTTTTCCCCTAGGCCGTTCTAGTTATTCGTTTCGAGCATCAGAACCGCGAAAATTTTGTGTTTCTCAAGCGTTTCTTACCTCAAAACTGCCCTATCTCGCGAACGGATTGACCAATCCGCAAAATTTCTGTTGCATCTGAAAGTAGAATCTCGCCCGATTACAACGGTATGTGTAGTTTTCCCCTAGGCCGTTCTAGTTATTCGTTTCGAGCATCAGAACTGCGAAAATTTTGAGTTTTTCAAGCGTTTCTTACCTCAAAACTGCCATATCTCGCGAACGGATTGACCAAACCGCAAAATTTCTGTTGCATCTGAAAGTTGAAACTCGCCCGATTACAACGGTATGAGTAGTTTTCCCCTAGGCCGTTCTAGTTATTCGTTTCGAGCATCAGAACTGCGAAAGTTTTGAGTTCCTCAAGCGTTTCTTACGTCAAAACTGCCATATCTCGCGAACGGATTGGCCAATCTGCAAAATTTCTGTTGCATCTGAAAGTAGAAACTCGCCCGTTTACAACGGTATGAGTAGTTTTCCCCTAGGCCGTTCTAGTTATTCGTTTCGAGCATCAGAACTGCGAAAATTTTGAGTTTTTCAAGCGTTTCTTACCTCCAAACTGCCATATCTCGCGAACGGATTGACCAATCCGCAAAATTTCCTGTTGCATCTGAAAGTAGAAAATCGACCGATTACAACAGTATGAGTAGTTTTCCCCTAGGCCGTTCTAGTTATTCGTTTCGAGCATCAGAACTGCGAAAATTTTGAGTTCCTCAAGCGTTTCTTACGTCAAAACTGCCATATCTCGCGAACGGATTGACCAATCCGCAAAATTTCTGTTGCATCTGAAAGTAGAAACTCGCCCGATTACAACGGTCTGAGTAGTTTTCCCCTAGGCCGTTCTAGTTATTCGTTTCGAGCATCAGAACTGCGAAAATTTTGAGTTTTTCAAGCGTTTCTTACCTCCAAACTGCCATATCTCGCGAACGGATTGACCAATCCGCAAAATTTCCTGTTGCATCTGAAAGTAGAAACTCGCCCGATTACAACGGTATGAGTAGTTTTCCCCTTGGCCGTTCTAGTTATTCGTTTCGAGCATCAGAACTGCGAAAATTTTGAGTTTTTCAAGCGTTTCTTACCTCAAAACTGCCATATCTCGCGAACGGATTGACCAATCCGCAAAATTTCTGTTGCATCTGAAAGTAGAAACTCGCCCGATTACAACGTTATGAGTAGTTTTCCCCTAGGCCGTTCTAGTTATTCGGTTCGAGCATCAGAACTGCGAAAATTTTGAGTTTCTCAAGCGTTTCTTACGTCAAAACTGCCATATCTCGCGAACGGATTGACCAATCCGCAAAATTTCTGTTGCATCTGAAAGTAGAAACTCGCCCGATTACAACGGTATGAGTAGTTTTCCCCTAGGCCGTTCTAGTTATTCGTTTCGAGCATCAGAACCGCGAAAATTTTGTGTTTCTCAAGCGTTTCTTACCTCGAAACTGCCCTATCTCGCGAACGGATTGACCAATCCGCAAAATTTCTGTTGCATCTGAAAGTAGGATCTCGCCCGATTACAACGGTCTGAGTAGTTTTCCCCTAGGCCGTTCTAGTCATTCGTTTCGAACATCAGAACTGCGTAAATTTTGAGTTTTTCAAGCGTTTCTTACCTGAAAACTGCCATATATCGCGAACGGATTGACCAATTCGCAAAATTTCTGTTGCATCTGAAAGTAGAAGCTTGCCCGAATACAACGGTCTGAGTAGTTTTCCCCTTGGCCGTTCTAGTTATTCGTTTCGAGCATCAGACTGCGAAAATTTTGAGTTTTTCAAGCGTTTCTTACCTCAAAACTGCCATATCTCGCGATCGGATTGACCAATCCGCAAAATTTCTGTTGCATCTGAAAGTAGAAACTCGCCCGATTACAACGGTCTGAGTAGTTTTCCCCTAGGCCGTTCTAGTCATTCGTTTCGAGCATCAGAACTGCGTAAATTTTGAGTTTTTCAAGCGTTTCTTACCTGAAAACTGCCATATCTCGCGAACGGATTGACCAATCCGCAAAGTTTCTGTTGCATCTGAAAGTAGAAACTCGCCCGATTACAACGGTCTGAGTAGTTTTCCCCTAGGCCGTTCTAGTCATTCGTTTCGAGCATCAGAACTGCGTAAATTTTGAGTTTTTCAAGTGTCTCTTACCTAAAAACTGCCATATCTCGCGAACGGATTGACCAATCCGCAAAGTTTCAGTTGCATCTGAAAGTAGAAGCTCGCCCGATTACAGCGGTGTGAGTAGTTTTCCCCTAGGCCGTTCTAGTTATTCGTTTCGAGCATCAGAACTGCGAAAATTTTGAGTTTTTCAAGCGTTTCTTACCTCAAAAATGCCATATCTCGCGAACGGATTGACCAATTCGCAAAATTTCAGTTGCATCTGAAAGTAGAAGCTTGCCCGAATACAACGGTCTTAGTAGTTTTCCCCTAGGCCGTTCTAGTTATTCGTTTCGAGCATCAGACTGCGAAAATTTTGAGTTTTTCAAGCGTTTCTTACCTCAAAACTGCCATATCTCGCGAACGGATTGACCAATCCGCAAAGTTTCTGTTGCATCTGAAAGTAGAAACTCGCCCGATTACAACGGTCTGAGTAGTTTTCCCCTAGGCCGTTCTAGTCATTCGTTTCGAGCATCAGAACTGCGTAAATTTTGAGTTTTTCAAGCGTTTCTTACCTAAAAACTGCCATATCTCGCGAACGGATTGACCAATCCGCAAAATTTCTGTTGCATCTGAAAGTGGAAACTCGCCCGTTTACAACGGTATGAGTAGTTTTCCCCTAGGCCGTTCTAGTTATTCGTTTCGAGCATCAGAACTGCTAAAATGTGGAGTTTCTCAAGCGTTTCTTACCTCCAAACTGCCATATCTCGCGAACGGATTGACCAATCCTCAAAATTTCCTGTTGCATCTGAAAGTAGAAACCCGACCGATTACAACGGTATGAGTAGTTTTCCCCTAGGCCGTTCTAGTTATTCGTTTCGAGCATCAGAACTGCGAAAATTTTGAGTTCCTCAAGCGTTTCTTACGTCAAAACTGCCATATCTCGCGAACGGATTGACCAATCCGCAAAATTTCCTGTTGCATCTGAAAGTAGAAACTCGACCGATTACAACGGTCTGAGAAGTTTTCCCCTACGCCGTTCTAGTTATTCTTTTCGAGCATCAGAACTGCGAAAATTTTGAGTTTTTCAAGCGTTTCTTACCTCCAAACTGCCATATCTCGCGAACGGATTGACCAATCCGCAAAATTTCCTGTTGCATCTGAAAGTAGAAACTCGCCCGATTACAACGGTATGAGTAGTTTTCCCCTAGGCCGTTCTAGTTATTCGTTTCGAGCATCAGAACTGCGAAAATTTTGAGTTCTTCAAGCGTTTCTTACCTCAAAACTGCCATATCTCGCGAACGGATTGACCAATCCGCAAAATTTCTGTTGCATCTGAAAGTAGAATCTCGCCCGATTACAACGGTATGAGTAGTTTTCCCCTAGGCCGTTCTAGTTATTCGTTTCGAGCATCAGAACTGCGAAAATTTTGAGTTTTTCAAGCGTTTCATACCTCAAAACTGCCATATCTCGCGAACGGATTGACCAAACCGCAAAATTTCTGTTGCATCTGAAAGTTGAAACTCGCCCGATTACAACGGTATGAGTAGTTTTCCCCTAGGCCGTTCTAGTTATTCGTTTCGAGCATCAGAATTGCGAAAGTTTTGAGTTCCTCAAGCGTTTCTTACGTCAAAACTGCCATATCTCGCGAACGGATTGACCAATCTGCAAAATTTCTGTTGCATCTGAAAGTAGAAACTCGCCCGTTTACAACGGTATGAGTAGTTTTCCCCTAGGCCGTTCTAGTTATTCGTTTCGAGCATCAGAACTGCGAAAATTTTGAGTTTTTCAAGCGTTTCTTACCTCAAAACTGCCATATCTCGCGAACGGATTGACCAATCCGCAAAATTTCTGTTGCATCTGAAAGTAGAAACTCGCCCGATTACAACGTTATGAGTAGTTTTCCCCTAGGCCGTTCTAGTTATTCGGTTCGAGCATCAGAACTGCGAAAATTTTGAGTTTCTCAAGCGTTTCTTACGTCAAAACTGCCATATCTCGCGAACGGATTGACCAATCCGCAAAATTTCTGTTGCACCTGAAAGTAGAAACTCGCCCGATTACAACGGTATGAGTAGTTTTCCCCTAGGCCGTTCTAGTTATTCGTTTCGAGCATCAGAACCGCGAAAGTTTTGTGTTTCTCAAGCGTTTCTTACCTCAAAACTGCCCTATCTCGCGAACGGATTGACCAATCCGCAAAATTTCCTGTTGCATCTGAAAGTAGAGACTCGCCCGATTACAACGTTATGAGTAGTTTTCCCCTAGGCCGTTCTAGTTATTCGGTTCGAGTATCAGAACTGCGAAAATTTTGAGTTTCTCAAGCGTTTCTTACGTCAAAACTGCCATATCTCGCGAACGGATTGACCAATCCGCAAAATTTCTGTTGCATCTGAAAGTAGAAACTCGCCCGATTACAACGGTATGAGTAGTTTTCCCCTAGGCCGTTCTAGTTATTCGTTTCGAGCATCAGAACTGCGAAAATTTTGAGTTTTTCAAGCGTTTCCTACATAAAAACTGCCATATCTCGCGAACGGATTGACCAATCCGCAAAGTTTCAGTTGCATCTGAAAGTAGAAGCTCGCCCGATTACAACGGTCTGAGTAGTTTTCCCCTAGGCCGTTCTAGTTATTCGTTTCGAGCATCAGAACTGCGAAAATTTTGAGTTTTTCAAGCGTTTCTTACCTCAAAACTGCCATATCTCGCGATCGGATTGACCAATTCGCAAAATTTCAGTTGCATCTGAAAGTAGAAGCTTGCCCGAATACAACGGTCTGAGTAGTTTTCCCCTAGGCCGTTCTAGTTATTCGTTTCGAGCATCAGACTGCGAAAATTTTGAGTTTTTCAAGCGTTTCTTACCTCAAAACTGCCATATCTCGCGAACGGATTGACCAATCCGCAAAGTTTCTGTTGCATCTGAAAGTAGAAACTCGCCCGATTACAACGGTCTGAGTAGTTTTCCCCTAGGCCGTTCTAGTCATTCGTTTCGAGCATCAGAACTGCGTAAATTTTGAGTTTTTCAAGCGTTTCTTACCTAAAAACTGCCATATCTCGCGAACGGATTGACCAATCCGCAAAATTTCTGTTGCATCTGAAAGTAGAAACTCGCCCGTTTACAACGGTATGAGTAGTTTTCCCCTAGGCCGTTCTAGTTATTCGTTTCGAGCATCAGAACTGCTAAAATGTGGAGTTTCTCAAGCGTTTCTTACCTCCAAACTGCCATATCTCGCGAACGGATTGACCAATCCGCAAAATTTCCTGTTGCATCTGAAAGTAGAAACCCGACCGATTACAACGGTATGAGTAGTTTTCCCCTAGGCCGTTCTAGTTATTCGTTTCGAGCATCAGAACTGCGAAAATTTTGAGTTCCTCAAGCGTTTCTTACGTCAAAACTGCCATATCTCGCGAACGGATTGACCAATCCGCAAAATTTCCTGTTGCATCTGAAAGTAGAAACTCGACCGATTACAACGGTCTGAGAAGTTTTCCCCTACGCCGTTCTAGTTATTCTTTTCGAGCATCAGAACTGCGAAAATTTTGAGTTTTTCAAGCGTTTCTTACCTCCAAACTGCCATATCTCGCGAACGGATTGACCAATCCGCAAAATTTCCTGTTGCATCTGAAAGTAGAAACTCGCCCGATTACAACGGTATGAGTAGTTTTCCCCTAGGCCGTTCTAGTTATTCGTTTCGAGCATCAGAACTGCGAAAATTTTGAGTTCTTCAAGCGTTTCTTACCTCAAAACTGCCATATCTCGCGAACGGATTGACCAATCCGCAAAATTTCTGTTGCATCTGAAAGTAGAATCTCGCCCGATTACAACGGTATGAGTAGTTTTCCCCTAGGCCGTTCTAGTTATTCGTTTCGAGCATCAGAATTGCGAAAATTTTGAGTTTTTCAAGCGTTTCATACCTCAAAACTGCCATATCTCGCGAACGGATTGACCAAACCGCAAAATTTCTGTTGCATCTGAAAGTTGAAACTCGCCCGATTACAACGGTATGAGTAGTTTTCCCCTAGGCCGTTCTAGTTATTCGTTTCGAGCATCAGAACTGCGAAAGTTTTGAGTTCCTCAAGCGTTTCTTACGTCAAAACTGCCATATCTCGCGAACGGATTGACCAATCTGCAAAATTTCTGTTGCATCTGAAAGTAGAAACTCGCCCGTTTACAACGGTATGAGTAGTTTTCCCCTAGGCCGTTCTAGTTATTCGTTTCGAGCATCAGAACTGCGAAAATTTTGAGTTTTTCAAGCGTTTCTTACCTCAAAACTGCCATATCTCGCGAACGGATTGACCAATCCGCAAAATTTCTGTTGCATCTGAAAGTAGAAACTCGCCCGATTACAACGTTATGAGTAGTTTTCCCCTAGGCCGTTCTAGTTATTCGGTTCGAGCATCAGAACTGCGAAAATTTTGAGTTTCTCAAGCGTTTCTTACGTCAAAACTGCCATATCTCGCGAACGGATTGACCAATCCGCAAAATTTCTGTTGCATCTGAAAGTAGAAACTCGCCCGATTACAACGGTATGAGTAGTTTTCCCCTAGGCCGTTCTAGTTATTCGTTTCGAGCATCAGAACCGCGAAAATTTTGTGTTTCTCAAGCGTTTCTTACCTCAAAACTGCCCTATCTCGCGAACGGATTGACCAATCCGCAAAATTTCCTGTTGCATCTGAAAGTAGAGACTCGCCCGATTACAACGTTATGAGTAGTTTTCCCCTAGGCCGTTCTAGTTATTCGGTTCGAGCATCAGAACTGCGAAAATTTTGAGTTTCTCAAGCGTTTCTTACGTCAAAACTGCCATATCTCGCGAATGGATTGACCAATCCGCAAAATTTCTGTTGCATCTGAAAGTAGAAACTCGCCCGATTACAACGGTATGAGTAGTTTTCCCCTAGGCCGTTCTAGTTATTCGTTTCGAGCATCAGAACTGCGAAAATTTTGAGTTTTTCAAGCGTTTCCTACATAAAAACTGCCATATCTCGCGAACGGATTGACCAATCCGCAAAGTTTCAGTTGCATCTGAAAGTAGAAGCTCGCCCGATTACAACGGTCTGAGTAGTTTTCCCCTAGGCCGTTCTAGTTATTCGTTTCGAGCATCAGAACTGCGAAAATTTTGAGTTTTTCAAGCGTTTCTTACCTCAAAACTGCCATATCTCGCGATCGGATTGACCAATTCGCAAAATTTCAGTTGCATCTGAAAGTAGAAGCTTGCCCGAATACAACGGTCTGAGTAGTTTTCCCCTAGGCCGTTCTAGTTATTCGTTTCGAGCATCAGACTGCGAAAATTTTGAGTTTTTCAAGCGTTTCTTACCTCAAAACTGCCATATCTCGCGAACGGATTGACCAATCCGCAAAGTTTCTGTTGCATCTGAAAGTAGAAACTCGCCCGATTACAACGGTCTGAGTAGTTTTCCCCTAGGCCGTTCTAGTCATTCGTTTCGAGCATCAGAACTGCGTAAATTTTGAGTTTTTCAAGCGTTTCTTACCTAAAAACTGCCATATCTCGCGAACGGATTGACCAATCCGCAAAGTTTCTGTTGCATCTGAAAGTAGAAACTCGCCCGATTACAACGGTCTGAGTAGTTTTCCCCTAGGCCGTTCTAGTCATTCGTTTCGAGCATCAGAACTGCGTAAATTTTGAGTTTTTCAAGCGTCTCATACCTAAAAACTGTCATATCTCGCGAACGGATTGACCAATCCGCAAAGTTTCAGTTGCATCTGAAAGTAGAAGCTCGCCCCATTACAACGGTCTGAGTAGTTTTCCCCTAGGCCGTTCTAGTCATTCGTTTCGAGCATCAGAACTGCGTAAATTTTGAGTTTTTCAAGCGTTTCTTACCTAAAAACTGCCATATCTCGCGAACGGATTGACCAATCCGCAAAGTTTCTGTTGCATCTGAAAGTAGAAACTCGCCCGATTACAACGGTCTGAGTAGTTTTCCCCTAGGCCGTTCTAGTTATTCGTTTCGAGCATCAGAACTGCGAAAATTTTGAGTTTTTCAAGCGTTTCTTACCTCAAAACTGCCATATCTCGCGAACGGATTGACTAATCCGCAAAATTTCTGTTGCATCTGAAAGTAGAAACTCGCCCGTTTACAACGGTATGAGTAGTTTTCCCCTAGGCCGTTCTAGTTATTCGTTTCGAGCATCAGAACTGCTAAAATGTGGAGTTTCTCAAGCGTTTCTTACCTCCAAACTGCCATATCTCGCGAACGGATTGACCAATCCGCAAAATTTCCTGTTGCATCTGAAAGTAGAAACCCGACCGATTACAACGGTATGAGTAGTTTTCCCCTAGGCCGTTCTAGTTATTCTTTTCGAGCATCAGAACTGCGAAAATTTTGAGTTTTTCAAGCGTTTCTTACCTCCAAACTGCCATATCTCGCGAACGGATTGACCAATCCGCAAAATTTCCTGTTGCATCTGAAAGTAGAAACTCGCCCGATTACAACGGTATGAGTAGTTTTCCCCTAGGCCGTTCTAGTTATTCGTTTCGAGCATCAGAACTGCGAAAATTTTGAGTTCTTCAAGCGTTTCTTACCTCAAAACTGCCATATCTCGCGAACGGATTGACCAATCCGCAAAATTTCTGTTGCATCTGAAAGTAGAATCTCGCCCGATTACAACGGTATGAGTAGTTTTCCCCTAGGCCGTTCTAGTTATTCGTTTCGAGCATCAGAACTGCGAAAATTTTTAGTTTTTCAAGCGTTTCTTACCTCAAAACTGCCATATCTCGCGAACGGATTGACCAAACCGCAAAATTTCTGTTGCATCTGAAAGTTGAAACTCGCCCGATTACAACGGTATGAGTAGTTTTCCCCTAGGCCGTTCTAGTTATTCGTTTCGAGCATCAGAACTGCGAAAGTTTTGAGTTCCTCAAGCGTTTCTTACGTCAAAACTGCCATATCTCGCGAACGGATTGACCAATCTGCAAAATTTCTGTTGCATCTGAAAGTAGAAACTCGCCCGTTTACAACGGTATGAGTAGTTTTCCCCTAGGCCGTTCTAGTTATTCGTTTCGAGCATCAGAACTGCGAAAATTTTGAGTTTTTCAAGCGTTTCTTACCTCCAAACTGCCATATCTCGCGAACGGATTGACAAATCCGCAAAATTTCCTGTTGCATCTGAAAGTAGAAAATCGACCGATTACAACAGTATGAGTAGTTTTCCCCTAGGCCGTTCTAGTTATTCGTTTCGAGCATCAGAACTGCGAAAATTTTGAGTTCCTCAAGCGTTTCTTACGTCAAAACTGCCATATCTCGCGAACGGATTGACCAATCCGCAAAATTTCCTGTTGCATCTGAAAGTAGAAACTCGCCCGATTACAACGGTATGAGTAGTTTTCCCCTAGGCCGTTCTAGTTATTCGTTTCGAGCATCAGAACTGCGAAAATTTTGAGTTTTTCAAGCGTTTCTTACCTCAAAACTGCCATATCTCGCGAACGGATTGACCAATCCGCAAAATTTCTGTTGCATCTGAAAGTAGAAACTCGCCCGATTACAACGTTATGAGTAGTTTTTCCCTAGGCCGTTCTAGTTATTCGGTTCGAGCATCAGAACTGCGAAAATTTTGAGTTTCTCAAGCGTTTCTTACGTCAAAACTGCCATATCTCGCGAACGGATTGACCAATCCGCAAAATTTCTGTTGCATCTGAAAGTAGAAACTCGCCCGATTACAACGGTATGAGTAGTTTTCCCCTAGGCCGTTCTAGTTATTCGTTTCGAGCATCAGAACCGAGAAAATTTTGTGTTTCTCAAGCGTTTCTTACCTCAAAACTGCCCTATCTCGCGAACGGATTGACCAATCCGCAAAATTTCCTGTTGCATCTGAAAGTAGAAGCTCGCCCGATTACAACGGTCTGAGTAGTTTTCCCCTAGGCCGTTCTAGTTATTCGTTTCGAGCATCAGAACTGCGAAAATTTTGAGTTTTTCAAGCGTTTCTTACCTCAAAACTGCCATATCTCGCGATCGGATTGACCAATCCGCAAAATTTCAGTTGCATCTGAAAGTAGAAACTGGCCCGATTACAACGGTATGAGTAGTTTTCCCCTAGGCCGTTCTAGTTATTCGTTTCGAGCATCAGAACTGCGAAAATTTTGAGTTTTTCAAGCGTTTCTTACCTCAAAACTGCCATATCTCGCGAACGGATTGACCAATCCGCAAAATTTCTGTTGCATCTGAAAGTAGAAACTCGCCCGATTACAACGGTCTGAGTAGTTTTCCCCTAGGCCGTTCTAGTCATTCGTTTCGAGCATCAGAACTGCGTAAATTTTGAGTTTTTCAAGCGTTTCTTACCTGAAAACTGCCATATATCGCGAACGGATTGAGCAATCCGCAAAATTTCTGTTGCATCTGAAAGTAGAAACTCGCCCGATTACAACGGTCTGAGTAGTTTTCCCCTAGGCCGTTCTAGTTATTCGTTTCGAGCATCAGAACTGCGAAAATTTTGAGTTTTTCAAGCGTTTCTTACCTCAAAACTGCCATATCTCGCGATCGGATTGACCAATCCGCAAAATTTCAGTTGCATCTGAAAGTAGAAACTGGCCCGATTACAACGGTATGAGTAGTTTTCCCCTAGGCCGTTCTAGTTATTCGTTTCGAGCATCAGAACTGCGAAAATTTTGAGTTTTTCAAGCGTTTCTTACCTCAAAACTGCCATATCTCGCGAACGGATTAACCAATCCGCAAAATTTCTGTTGCATCTGAAAGTAGAAACTCGCCCGATTACAACGGTCTGAGTAGTTTTCCCCTAGGCCGTTCTAGTCATTCGTTTCGAGCATCAGAACTGCGAAAATTTTGAGTTTTTCAAGCGTTTCTTACCTCAAAACTGCCATATCTCGCGAACGGATTGACCAATCCGCAAAATTTCTGTTGCATCTGAAAGTAGAAGCTCGCCCGATTACAACGGTATGAGTAGTTTTCCCCTAGGCCGTTCTAGTTATTCGTTTCGAGCATCAGAACTGCGAAAATTTTGAGTTTTTCAAGCGTTTCCTACCTAAAAACTGCCATATCTCGCGAACGGATTGACCAATCCGCAAAGTTTCAGTTGCATCTGAAAGTAGAAGCTCGCCCGATTACAACGGTCTGAGTAGTTTTCCCCTAGGCCATTCTAGTTATTCGTTTCGAGCATCAGAACTGCGAAAATTTTGAGTTTTTCAAGCGTTTCTTACCTCAAAACTGCCATATCTCGCGATCGGATTGACCAATCCGCAAAATTTCAGTTGCATCTGAAAGTAGAAACTGGCGCGATTACAACGGTATGAGTAGTTTTCCCCTAGGCCGTTCTAGTTATTCGTTTCGAGCATCAGAACTGCGAAAATTTTGAGTTTTTCAAGCGTTTCTTACCTCAAAACTGCCATATCTCGCGAACGGATTGACCCATCCGCAAAATTTCTGTTGCATCTGAAAGTAGAAACTCGCCCGATTACAACGGCCTGAGTAGTTTTCCCCTAGGCCGTTCTAGTCATTCGTTTCGAGCATCAGAACTGCGTAAATTTTGAGTTTTTCAAGCGTTTCTTACCTGAAAACTGCCATATATCGCGAACGGATTGACCAATTCGCAAAATTTCTGTTGCATCTGAAAGTAGAAGCTTGCCCGAATACAACGGTCTGAGTAGTTTTCCCCTTGGCCGTTCTAGTTATTCGTTTCGAGCATCAGACTGCGAAAATTTTGAGTTTTTCAAGCGTTTCTTACCTCATAACTGCCATATCTCGCGAACGGATTGACCAATCCCCAAAGTTTCTGTTGCATCTGAAAGTAGAAACTCGCCCGATTACAACGGTCTGAGTAGTTTTCCCCTAGGCCGTTCTAGTCATTCGTTTCGAGCATCAGAACTGCGTAAGTTTTGAGTTTTTCAAGCGTTTCGTACCTAAAAACTGCCATATCTCGCGAACGGATTGACCAGTCCGCAAAGTTTCTGTTGCATCTGAAAGTAGAAACTCGCCCGATTACAACGGTCTGAGTAGTTTTCCCCTAGGCCGTTCTAGTCATTCGTTTCGAGCATCAGAACTGCGAAAATTTTGAGTTTTTCAAGCGTTTCTTACCTCAAAACTGCCATATCTCGCGATCGGATTGACCAATCCGCAAAATTTCAGTTGCATCTGAAAGTAGAAACTGGCCCGATTACAACGGTATGAGTAGTTTTCCCCTAGGCCGTTCTAGTCATTCGTTTCGAGCATCAGAACTGCGTAAATTTTGAGTTTTTCAAGCGTTTCTTACCTGAAAACTGCCATATATCGCGAACGGATTGAGCAATCCGCAAAATTTCTGTTGCATCTGAAAGTAGAAACTCGCCCGATTACAACGGTCTGAGTAGTTTTCCCCTAGGCCGTTCTAGTTGTTCGTTTCGAGCATCAGAACTGCGAAAATTTTGAGTTTTTCAAGCGTTTCTTACCTCAAAACTGCCATATCTCGCGAACGGATTGACCAATTCGCAAAATTTCAGTTGCATCTGAAAGTAAAAGCTTGCCCGAATACAACGGTCTGAGTAGTTTTCCCCTAGGCCGTTCTAGTTATTCGTTTCGAGCATCAGACTGCGTAAATTTTGAGTTTTTCAAGCGTTTCTTACCTGAAAACTGCCATATCTCGCGAACGGATTGACCAAACCGCAAAGTTTCTGTTGCATCTGAAAGTAGAAACTCGCCCGATTACAACGGTCTGAGTAGTTTTCCCCTAGGCCGTTCTAGTCATTCGTTTCGAGCATCAGAACTGCGTAAATTTTGAGTTTTTCAAGCGTCTCTTACCTCAAAACTGCCATATCTCGCGAACGGATTGACCAATCCGCAAAGTTTCTGTTGCATCTGAAAGTAGAAACTCGCCCGATTACAACGGTCGGAGTAATTTTCCCCTAGGCCGTTCTAGTCATTCGTTTCGAGCATCAGAACTGCGTAAATTTTGAGTTTTTCAAGCGTTTCTTACCTAAAAACTGCCATATCTCGCGAACGGATTGACCAATCCGCAAAGTTTCAGTTGCATCTGAAAGTAGAAGCTCGCCCGATTACAACGGTCTGAGTAGTTTTCCCCTAGGCCGTTCTAGTTATTCGTTTCGAGCATCAGAACTGCGAAAATTTTGAGTTTTTCAAGCGTTTCTTACCTCAAAACTGCCATATTTCGCGTACGGATTGACCAATCCGCAAAGTTTCTGTTGCATCTGAAAGTAGAAACTCGCCCGATTACAACGGTCTGAGTAGTTTTCCCCTAGGCCGTTCTAGTCATTCGTTTCGAGCATCAGAACTGCGTAAATTTTGAGTTTTCAAGCGTTTCCTACCTAAAAACTGCCATATCTCGCGAACGGATTGACCAATCCGCAAAGTTTCAGTTGCATCTGAAAGTAGAAGCTCGCCCGATTACAACGGTCTGAGTAGTTTTCCCCTAGGCCGTTCTAGTTATTCGTATCGAGCATCAGAACTGCGAAAATTTTGAGTTTTTCAAGCGTTTCTTACCTCAAAACTGCCATATCTCGCGAACGGATTGACCAATCCGCAAAATTTCTGTTTTATCTGAAATTAGAAACTCGCCCGATTACAACGGTCTGAGTAGTTTTCCCCTAGGCCGTTCTAGTCATTCGTTTCGAGCATCAGAACTGCGTAAATTTTGAGTTTTTCAAGCGTTTCTTACATGAAAACTGCCACATATCGCGAACGGATTGAGCAATCCGCAAAATTTCTGTTGCATCTGAAAGTAGAAACTCGCCCGATAACAACGGTCTGAGTAGTTTTCCCCTAGGCCGTTCTAGTTATTCGTTTCGAGCATCAGAACTGCGAAAATTTTGAGTTTTTCAAGCGTTTCTTACCTCAAAACTGCCATATCTCGCGATCGGATTGACCAATCCGCAAAATTTCAGTTGCATCTGAAAGTAGAAACTGGCCCGATTACAACGGTATGAGTAGTTTTCCCCTAGGCCGTTCTAGTCATTCGTTTCGAGCATCAGAACTGCGTAAATTTTGAGTTTTTCAAGCGTTTCTTACCTGAAAACTGCCATATATCGCGAACGGATTGAGCAATCCGCAAAATTTCTGTTGCATCTGAAAGTAGAAACTCGCCCGATTACAACGGTCTGAGTAGTTTTCCCCTAGGCCGTTCTAGTTGTTCGTTTCGAGCATCAGAACTGGGAAAATTTTGAGTTTTTCAAGCGTTTCTTACCTCAAAACTGCCATATCTCGCGAACGGATTGACCAATTCGCAAAATTTCAGTTGCATCTGAAAGTAAAAGCTTGCCCGAATACAACGGTCTGAGTAGTTTTCCCCTAGGCCGTTCTAGTTATTCGTTTCGAGCATCAGACTGCGTAAATTTTGAGTTTTTCAAGCGTTTCTTACCTGAAAACTGCCATATCTCGCGAACGGATTGACCAAACCGCAAAGTTTCTGTTGCATCTGAAAGTAGAAACTCGCCCGATTACAACGGTCTGAGTAGTTTTCCCCTAGGCCGTTCTAGTCATTCGTTTCGAGCATCAGAACTGCGTAAATTTTGAGTTTTTCAAGCGTCTCTTACCTCAAAACTGCCATATCTCGCGAACGGATTGACCAATCCGCAAAGTTTCTGTTGCATCTGAAAGTAGAAACTCGCCCGATTACAACGGTCGGAGTAATTTTCCCCTAGGCCGTTCTAGTCATTCGTTTCGAGCATCAGAACTGCGTAAATTTTGAGTTTTTCAAGCGTTTCTTACCTAAAAACTGCCATATCTCGCGAACGGATTGACCAATCCGCAAAGATTCAGTTGCATCTGAAAGTAGAAGCTCGCCCGATTACAACGGTCTGAGTAGTTTTCCCCTAGGCCGTTCTAGTTATTCGTTTCGAGCATCAGAACTGCGAAAATTTTGAGTTTTTCAAGCGTTTCTTACCTCAAAACTGCCATATCTCGCGATCGGATTGACCAATCCGCAAAATTTCAGTTGCATCTGAAAGTAGAAACTGGCCCGATTACAACGGTATGAGTAGTTTTCCCCTAGGCCGTTCTAGTTATTCGTTTCGAGCATCAGAACTGCGTAAATTTTGAGTTTTTCAAGCGTTTCTTACATGAAAACTGCCACATATCGCGAACGGATTGAGCAATCCGCAAAATTTCTGTTGCATCTGAAAGTAGAAACTCGCCCGATTACAACGGTCTGAGTAGTTTTCCCCTAGGCCGTTCTAGTTATTCGTTTCGAGCATCAGAACTGCGAAAATTTTGAGTTTTTCAAGCGTTTCTTACCTCAAAACTGCCATATCTCGCGATCGGATTGACCAATCCGCAAAATTTCAGTTGCATCTGAAAGTAGAAACTGGCCCGATTACAACGGTATGAGTAGTTTTCCCCTAGGCCGTTCTAGTCATTCGTTTCGAGCATCAGAACTGCGTAAATTTTGAGTTTTTCAAGCGTTTCTTACCTGAAAACTGCCATATATCGCGAACGGATTGAGCAATCCGCAAAATTTCTGTTGCATCTGAAAGTAGAAACTCGCCCGATTACGACGGTCTGAGTAGTTTTCCCCTAGGCCGTTCTAGTTGTTCGTTTCGAGCATCAGAACTGCGAAAATTTTGAGTTTTTCAAGCGTTTCTTACCTCAAAACTGCCATATCTCGCGAACGGATTGACCAATTCGCAAAATTTCAGTTGCATCTGAAAGTAAAAGCTTGCCCGAATACAACGGTCTGAGTAGTTTTCCCCTAGGCCGTTCTAGTTATTCGTTTCGAGCATCAGACTGCGTAAATTTTGAGTTTTTCAAGCGTTTCTTACCTGAAAACTGCCATATCTCGCGAACGGATTGACCAAACCGCAAAGTTTCTGTTGCATCTGAAAGTAGAAACTCGCCCGATTACAACGGTCTGAGTAGTTTTCCCCTAGGCCGTTCTAGTCATTCGTTTCGAGCATCAGAACTGCGTAAATTTTGAGTTTTTCAAGCGTCTCTTACCTCAAAACTGCCATATCTCGCGAACGGATTGACCAATCCGCAAAGTTTCTGTTGCATCTGAAAGTAGAAACTCGCCCGATTACAACGGTCGGAGTAATTTTCCCCTAGGCCGTTCTAGTCATTCGTTTCGAGCATCAGAACTGCGTAAATTTTGAGTTTTTCAAGCGTTTCTTACCTAAAAACTGCCATATCTCGCGAACGGATTGACCAATCCGCAAAGTTTCAGTTGCATCTGAAAGTAGAAGCTCGCCCGATTACAACGGTCTGAGTAGTTTTCCCCTAGGCCGTTCTAGTTATTCGTTTCGAGCATCAGAACTGCGAAAATTTTGAGTTTTTCAAGCGTTTCTTACCTCAAAACTGCCATATCTCGCGATCGGATTGACCAATCCGCAAAATTTCAGTTGCATCTGAAAGTAGAAACTGGCCCGATTACAACGGTATGAGTAGTTTTCCCCTAGGCCGTTCTAGTTATTCGTTTCGAGCATCAGAACTGCGAAAATTTTGAGTTTTTCAAGCGTTTCTTACCTCAAAACTGCCATATCTCGCGAACGGATTGACCAATCCGCAAAGTTTCAGTTGCATCTGAAAGTAGAAGCTCGCCCGATTACAACGGTCTGAGTAGTTTTCCCCTAGGCCGTTCTAGTTATTCGTTTCGAGCATCAGAACTGCGAAAATTTTGAGTTTTTCAAGCGTTTCTTACCTGAAAACTGCCATATCTCGCGAACGGATTGACCAATCCGCAAAATTTCTGTTGCATCTGAAATTAGAAACTCGCCCGATTACAACGGTCTGAGTAGTTTTCCCCTAGGCCGTTCTAGTTATTCGTTTCGAGCATCAGAACTGCGAAAATTTTGAGTTTTTCAAGCGTTTCTTACCTCAAAACTGCCATATCTCGCGATCGGATTGACCAATCCGCAAAATTTCAGTTGCATCTGAATGTAGAAACTGGCCCGATTACAACGGTATGAGTAGTTTTCCCCTAGGCCGTTCTAGTCATTCGTTTCGAGCATCAGAACTGCGTAAATTTTGAGTTTTTCAAGCGTTTCTTACCTGAAAACTGCCATATATCGCGAACGGATTGAGCAATCCGCAAAATTTCTGATGCATCTGAAAGTAGAAACTCGCCCGATTACAACGGTCTGAGTAGTTTTCCCCTAGGCCGTTCTAGTTGTTCGTTTCGAGCATCAGAACTGCGAAAATTTTGAGTTTTTCAAGCGTTTCTTACCTCAAAACTGCCATATCTCGTGAACGGATTGACCAATTCGCAAAATTTCAGTTGCATCTGAAAGTAGAAGCTTGCCCGATTACAACGGTCTGAGTAGTTTTCCCCTAGGCCGTTCTAGTTATTCGTATCGAGCATCAGAACTGCGAAAATTTTGAGTTTTTCAAGCGTTTCTTACCTCAAAACTGCCATATCTCGCGAACGGATTGACCAATCCGCAAAATTTCTGTTGCATCTGAAATTAGAAACTCGCCCGATTACAACGGTCTGAGTAGTTTTCCCCTAGGCCGTTCTAGTCATTCGTTTCGAGCATCAGAACTGCGTAAATTTTGAGTTTTTCAAGCGTTTCTTACATGAAAACTGCCACATATCGCGAACGGATTGAGCAATCCGCAAAATTTCTGTTGCATCTGAAAGTAGAAACTCGCCCGATTACAACGGTCTGAGTAGTTTTCCCCTAGGCCGTTCTAGTTATTCGTTTCGAGCATCAGAACTGCGAAAATTTTGAGTTTTTCAAGCGTTTCTTACCTCAAAACTGCCATATCTCGCGATCGGATTGACCAATCCGCAAAATTTCAGTTGCATCTGAAAGTAGAAACTGGCCCGATTACAACGGTATGAGTAGTTTTCCCCTAGGCCGTTCTAGTCATTCGTTTCGAGCATCAGAACTGCGTAAATTTTGAGTTTTTCAAGCGTTTCTTACCTGAAAACTGCCATATATCGCGAACGGATTGAGCAATCCGCAAAATTTCTGTTGCATCTGAAAGTAGAAACTCGCCCGATTACAACGGTCTGAGTAGTTTTCCCCTAGGCCGTTCTAGTTGTTCGTTTCGAGCATCAGAACTGCGAAAATTTTGAGTTTTTCAAGCGTTTCTTACCTCAAAACTGCCATATCTCGCGAACGGATTGACCAATTCGCAAAATTTCAGTTGCATCTGAAAGTAAAAGCTTGCCCGAATACAACGGTCTGAGTAGTTTTCCCCTAGGCCGTTCTAGTTATTCGTTTCGAGCATCAGACTGCGTAAATTTTGAGTTTTTCAAGCGTTTCTTACCTGAAAACTGCCATATCTCGCGAACGGATTGACCAAACCGCAAAGTTTCTGTTGCATCTGAAAGTAGAAACTCGCCCGATTACAACGGTCTGAGTAGTTTTCCCCTAGGCCGTACTAGTCATTCGTTTCGAGCATCAGAACTGCGTAAATTTTGAGTTTTTCAAGCGTCTCTTACCTCAAAACTGCCATATCTCGCGAACGGATTGACCAATCCGCAAAGTTTCTGTTGCATCTGAAAGTAGAAACTCGCCCGATTACAACGGTCGGAGTAATTTTCCCCTAGGCCGTTCTAGTCATTCGTTTCGAGCATCAGAACTGCGTAAATTTTGAGTTTTTCAAGCGTTTCTTACCTAAAAACTGCCATATCTCGCGAACGGATTGACCAATCCGCAAAGTTTCAGTTGCATCTGAAAGTAGAAGCTCGCCCGATTACAACGGTCTGAGTAGTTTTTCCCTAGGCCGTTCTAGTTATTCGTTTCGAGCATCAGAACTGCGAAAATTTTGAGTTTTTCAAGCGTTTCTTACCTCAAAACTGCCATATCTCGCGATCGGATTGACCAATCCGCAAAATTTCAGTTGCATCTGAAAGTAGAAACTGGCCCGATTACAACGGTATGAGTAGTTTTCCCCTAGGCCGTTCTAGTTATTCGTTTCGAGCATCAGAACTGCGAAAATTTTGAGTTTTTCAAGCGTTTCTTACCTCAAAACTGCCATATCTCGCGAACGGATTGACCAATCCGCAAAATTTCTGTTGCATCTGAAATTAGAAACTCGCCCGATTGCAACGGTCTGAGTAGTTTTCCCCTAGGCCGTTCTAGTCATTCGTTTCGAGCATCAGAACTGCGTAAATTTTGAGTTTTTCAAGCGTTTCTTACATGAAAACTGCCACATATCGCGAACGGATTGAGCAATCCGCAAAATTTCTGTTGCATCTGAAAGTAGAAACTCGCCCGATTACAACGGTCTGAGTAGTTTTCCACTAGGCCGTTCTAGTTATTCGTTTCGAGCATCAGAACTGCGAAAATTTTGAGTTTTTCAAGCGTTTCTTACCTCAAAACTGCCATATCTCGCGATCGGATTGACCAATCCGCAAAATTTCAGTTGCATCTGAAAGTAGAAACTGGCCCGATTACAACGGTATGAGTAGTTTTCCCCTAGGCCGTTCTAGTCATTCGTTTCGAGCATCAGAACTGCGTAAATTTTGAGTTTTTCAAGCGTTTCTTACCTGAAAACTGCCATATATCGCGAACGGATTGAGCAATCCGCAAAATTTCTGTTGCATCTGAAAGTAGAAACTCGCCCGATTACAACGGTCTGAGTAGTTTTCCCCTAGGCCGTTCTAGTTGTTCGTTTCGAGCATCAGAACTGCGAAAATTTTGAGTTTTTCAAGCGTTTCTTACCTCAAAACTGCCATATCTCGCGAACGGATTGACCAATTCGCAAAATTTCAGTTGCATCTGAAAGTAAAAGCTTGCCCGAATACAACGGTCTGAGTAGTTTTCCCCTAGGCCGTTCTAGTTATTCGTTTCGAGCATCAGACTGCGTAAATTTTGAGTTTTTCAAGCGTTTCTTACCTGAAAACTGCCATATCTCGCGAACGGATTGACCAAACCGCAAAGTTTCTGTTGCATCTGAAAGTAGAAACTCGCCCGATTACAACGGTCTGAGTAGTTTTCCCCTAGGCCGTTCTAGTCATTCGTTTCGAGCATCAGAACTGCGTAAATTTTGAGTTTTTCAAGCGTCTCTTACCTCAAAACTGCCATATCTCGCGAACGGATTGACCAATCCGCAAAGTTTCTGTTGCATCTGAAAGTAGAAACTCGCCCGATTACAACGGTCGGAGTAATTTTCCCCTAGGCCGTTCTAGTCATTCGTTTCGAGCATCAGAACTGCGTAAATTTTGAGTTTTTCAAGCGTTTCTTACCTAAAAACTGTCATATCTCGCGAACGGATTGACCAATCCGCAAAGTTTCAGTTGCATCTGAAAGTAGAAGCTCTCCCGATTACAACGGTCTGAGTAGTTTTCCCCTAGGCCGTTCTAGTTATTCGTTTCGAGCATCAGAACTGCGAAAATTTTGAGTTTTTCAAGCGTTTCTTACCTCAAAACTGCCATATTTCGCGAACGGATTGACCAATCCGCAAAGTTTCTGTTGCATCTGAAAGTAGAAACTCGCCCGATTACAACGGTCTGAGTAGTTTTCCCCTAGGCCGTTCTAGTCATTCGTTTCGAGCATCAGAACTGCGTAAATTTTGAGTTTTCAAGCGTTTCTTACCTAAAAACTGCCATATCTCGCGAACGGATTGACCAATCCGCAAAGTTTCAGTTGCATCTGAAAGTAGAAGCTCGCCCGATTACAACGGTCTGAGTAGTTTTCCCCTAGGCCGTTCTAGTTATTCGTTTCGAGCATCAGAACTGCGAAAATTTTGAGTTTTTCAAGCGTTTCTTACCTCAAAACTGCCATATCTCGCGATCGGATTGACCAATCCGCAAAATTTCAGTTGCATCTGAAAGTAGAAACTGGCCCGATTACAACGGTCTGAGTAGTTTTCCCCTAGGCCGTTCTAGTTATTCGTTTCGAGCATCAGAACTGCGAAAATTTTGAGTTTTTCAAGCGTTTCTTACCTGAAAACTGCCATATATCGCGAACGGATTGAGCAATCCGCAAAGTTTCTGTTGCATCTGAAAGTAGAAACTCGCCCGATTACAACGGTCTGAGTAGTTTTCCCCTAGGCCGTTCTAGTCATTCGTTTCGAGCATCAGAACTGCGTAAATTTTGAGTTTTTCAAGCGTCTCTTACCTAAAAACTGTCATATCTCGCGAACGGATTGACCAATCCGCAAAGTTTCAGTTGCATCTGAAAGTAGAAGCTCTCCCGATTACAACGGTCTGAGTAGTTTTCCCCTAGGCCGTTCTAGTTATTCGTTTCGAGCATCAGAACTGCGTAAATTTTGAGTTTTCAAGCGTTTCTTACCTAAAAACTGCCATATCTCGCGAACGGATTGACCAATCCGCAAAGTTTCAGTTGCATCTGAAAGTAGAAGCTCGCCCGATTACAACGGTCTGAGTAGTTTTCCCCTAGGCCGTTCTAGTTATTCGTTTCGAGCATCAGAACTGCGAAAATTTTGAGTTTTTCAAGCGTTTCTTACCTCAAAACTGCCATATCTCGCGATCGGATTGACCAATCCGCAAAATTTCAGTTGCATCTGAAAGTAGAAACTGGCCCGATTACAACGGTATGAGTAGTTTTCCCCTAGGCCGTTCTAGTTATTCGTTTCGAGCATCAGAACTGCGAAAATTTTGAGTTTTTCAAGCGTTTCTTACCTGAAAACTGCCATATATCGCGAACGGATTGAGCAATCTGCAAAATTTCTGTTGCATCTGAAAGTAGAAACTCGCCCGATTACAACGGTCTGAGTAGTTTTCCCCTAGGCCGTTCTAGTTATTCGTTTCGAGCATCAGACTACGAAAATTTTGAGTTTTTCAAGCGTTTCTTACCTCAAAACTGCCATATCTCGTGAACGGATTGACCAATTCGCAAAATTTCAGTTGCATCTGAAAGTAGAAGCTTGCCCGATTACAACGGTCTGAGTAGTTTTCCCCTAGGCCGTTCTAGTTATTCGTATCGAGCATCAGAACTGCGAAAATTTTGAGTTTTTCAAGCGTTTCTTACCTCAAAACTGCCATATCTCGCGAACGGATTGACCAATCCGCAAAATTTCTGTTGCATCTGAAATTAGAAACTCGCCCGATTGCAACGGTCTGAGTAGTTTTCCCCTAGGCCGTTCTAGTCATTCGTTTCGAGCATCAGAACTGCGTAAATTTTGAGTTTTTCAAGCGTTTCTTACATGAAAACTGCCACATATCGCGAACGGATTGAGCAATCCGCAAAATTTCTGTTGCATCTGAAAGTAGAAACTCGCCCGATTACAACGGTCTGAGTAGTTTTCCACTAGGCCGTTCTAGTTATTCGTTTCGAGCATCAGAACTGCGAAAATTTTGAGTTTTTCAAGCGTTTCTTACCTCAAAACTGCCATATCTCGCGATCGGATTGACCAATCCGCAAAATTTCAGTTGCATCTGAAAGTAGAAACTGGCCCGATTACAACGGTATGAGTAGTTTTCCCCTAGGCCGTTCTAGTCATTCGTTTCGAGCATCAGAACTGCGTAAATTTTGAGTTTTTCAAGCGTTTCTTACCTGAAAACTGCCATATATCGCGAACGGATTGAGCAATCCGCAAAATTTCTGTTGCATCTGAAAGTAGAAACTCGCCCGATTACAACGGTCTGAGTAGTTTTCCCCTAGGCCGTTCTAGTTGTTCGTTTCGAGCATCAGAACTGCGAAAATTTTGAGTTTTTCAAGCGTTTCTTACCTCAAAACTGCCATATCTCGCGAACGGATTGACCAATTCGCAAAATTTCAGTTGCATCTGAAAGTAAAAGCTTGCCCGAATACAACGGTCTGAGTAGTTTTCCCCTAGGCCGTTCTAGTTATTCGTTTCGAGCATCAGACTGCGTAAATTTTGAGTTTTTCAAGCGTTTCTTACCTGAAAACTGCCATATCTCGCGAACGGATTGACCAAACCGCAAAGTTTCTGTTGCATCTGAAAGTAGAAACTCGCCCGATTACAACGGTCTGAGTAGTTTTCCCCTAGGCCGTTCTAGTCATTCGTTTCGAGCATCAGAACTGCGTAAATTTTGAGTTTTCAAGCGTTTCTTACCTAAAAACTGCCATATCTCGCGAACGGATTGACCAATCCGCAAAGTTTCAGTTGCATCTGAAAGTAGAAGCTCGCCCGATTACAACGGTCTGAGTAGTTTTCCCCTAGGCCGTTCTAGTTATTCGTTTCGAGCATCAGAACTGCGAAAATTTTGAGTTTTTCAAGCGTTTCTTACCTCAAAACTGCCATATCTCGCGATCGGATTGACCAATCCGCAAAATTTCAGTTGCATCTGAAAGTAGAAACTGGCCCGATTACAACGGTCTGAGTAGTTTTCCCCTAGGCCGTTCTAGTTATTCGTTTCGAGCATCAGAACTGCGAAAATTTTGAGTTTTTCAAGCGTTTCTTACCTGAAAACTGCCATATATCGCGAACGGATTGAGCAATCCGCAAAGTTTCTGTTGCATCTGAAAGTAGAAACTCGCCCGATTACAACGGTCTGAGTAGTTTTCCCCTAGGCCGTTCTAGTCATTCGTTTCGAGCATCAGAACTGCGTAAATTTTGAGTTTTTCAAGCGTCTCTTACCTAAAAACTGTCATATCTCGCGAACGGATTGACCAATCCGCAAAGTTTCAGTTGCATCTGAAAGTAGAAGCTCTCCCGATTACAACGGTCTGAGTAGTTTTCCCCTAGGCCGTTCTAGTTATTCGTTTCGAGCATCAGAACTGCGTAAATTTTGAGTTTTCAAGCGTTTCTTACCTAAAAACTGCCATATCTCGCGAACGGATTGACCAATCCGCAAAGTTTCAGTTGCATCTGAAAGTAGAAGCTCGCCCGATTACAACGGTCTGAGTAGTTTTCCCCTAGGCCGTTCTAGTTATTCGTTTCGAGCATCAGAACTGCGAAAATTTTGAGTTTTTCAAGCGTTTCTTACCTCAAAACTGCCATATCTCGCGATCGGATTGACCAATCCGCAAAATTTCAGTTGCATCTGAAAGTAGAAACTGGCCCGATTACAACGGTATGAGTAGTTTTCCCCTAGGCCGTTCTAGTTATTCGTTTCGAGCATCAGAACTGCGAAAATTTTGAGTTTTTCAAGCGTTTCTTACCTGAAAACTGCCATATATCGCGAACGGATTGAGCAATCTGCAAAATTTCTGTTGCATCTGAAAGTAGAAACTCGCCCGATTACAACGGTCTGAGTAGTTTTCCCCTAGGCCGTTCTAGTTATTCGTTTCGAGCATCAGACTACGAAAATTTTGAGTTTTTCAAGCGTTTCTTACCTCAAAACTGCCATATCTCGTGAACGGATTGACCAATTCGCAAAATTTCAGTTGCATCTGAAAGTAGAAGCTTGCCCGATTACAACGGTCTGAGTAGTTTTCCCCTAGGCCGTTCTAGTTATTCGTATCGAGCATCAGAACTGCGAAAATTTTGAGTTTTTCAAGCGTTTCTTACCTCAAAACTGCCATATCTCGCGAACGGATTGACCAATCCGCAAAATTTCTGTTGCATCTGAAATTAGAAACTCGCCCGATTGCAACGGTCTGAGTAGTTTTCCCCTAGGCCGTTCTAGTCATTCGTTTCGAGCATCAGAACTGCGTAAATTTTGAGTTTTTCAAGCGTTTCTTACATGAAAACTGCCACATATCGCGAACGGATTGAGCAATCCGCAAAATTTCTGTTGCATCTGAAAGTAGAAACTCGCCCGATTACAACGGTCTGAGTAGTTTTCCACTAGGCCGTTCTAGTTATTCGTTTCGAGCATCAGAACTGCGAAAATTTTGAGTTTTTCAAGCGTTTCTTACCTCAAAACTGCCATATCTCGCGATCGGATTGACCAATCCGCAAAATTTCAGTTGCATCTGAAAGTAGAAACTGGCCCGATTACAACGGTATGAGTAGTTTTCCCCTAGGCCGTTCTAGTCATTCGTTTCGAGCATCAGAACTGCGTAAATTTTGAGTTTTTCAAGCGTTTCTTACCTGAAAACTGCCATATATCGCGAACGGATTGAGCAATCCGCAAAATTTCTGTTGCATCTGAAAGTAGAAACTCGCCCGATTACAACGGTCTGAGTAGTTTTCCCCTAGGCCGTTCTAGTTGTTCGTTTCGAGCATCAGAACTGCGAAAATTTTGAGTTTTTCAAGCGTTTCTTACCTCAAAACTGCCATATCTCGCGAACGGATTGACCAATTCGCAAAATTTCAGTTGCATCTGAAAGTAAAAGCTTGCCCGAATACAACGGTCTGAGTAGTTTTCCCCTAGGCCGTTCTAGTTATTCGTTTCGAGCATCAGACTGCGTAAATTTTGAGTTTTTCAAGCGTTTCTTACCTGAAAACTGCCATATCTCGCGAACGGATTGACCAAACCGCAAAGTTTCTGTTGCATCTGAAAGTAGAAACTCGCCCGATTACAACGGTCTGAGTAGTTTTCCCCTAGGCCGTTCTAGTCATTCGTTTCGAGCATCAGAACTGCGTAAATTTTGAGTTTTTCAAGCGTCTCTTACCTCAAAACTGCCATATCTCGCGAACGGATTGACCAATCCGCAAAGTTTCTGTTGCATCTGAAAGTAGAAACTCGCCCGATTACAACGGTCGGAGTAATTTTCCCCTAGGCCGTTCTAGTCATTCGTTTCGAGCATCAGAACTGCGTAAATTTTGAGTTTTTCAAGCGTTTCTTACCTAAAAACTGCCATATCTCGCGAACGGATTGACCAATCCGCAAAGTTTCAGTTGCATCTGAAAGTAGAAGCTCGCCCGATTACAACGGTCTGAGTAGTTTTTCCCTAGGCCGTTCTAGTTATTCGTTTCGAGCATCAGAACTGCGAAAATTTTGAGTTTTTCAAGCGTTTCTTACCTCAAAACTGCCATATATCGCGATCGGATTGACCAATCCGCAAAATTTCAGTTGCATCTGAAAGTAGAAACTGGCCCGATTACAACGGTATGAGTAGTTTTCCCCTAGGCCGTTCTAGTTATTCGTTTCGAGCATCAGAACTGCGAAAATTTTGAGTTTTTCAAGCGTTTCTTACCTCAAAACTGCCATATCTCGCGAACGGATTGACCAATCCGCAAAGTTTCAGTTGCATCTGAAAGTAGAAGCTCGCCCGATTACAACGGTCTGAGTAGTTTTCCCCTAGGCCGTTCTAGTTATTCGTTTCGAGCATCAGAACTGCGAAAATTTTGAGTTTTTCAAGCGTTTCTTACCTCAAAACTGCCATATCTCGCGAACGGATTGACCAATCCGCAAAATTTCTGTTGCATCTGAAAGTAGAAACTCGCCCGATTACAACGGTCTGAGTAGTTTTCCCCTAGGCCGTTCTAGTCATTCGTTTCGAGCATCAGAACTGCGTAAATTTTGAGTTTTTCAAGCGTTTCTTACCTCAAAACTGCCATATCTCGCGAACGGATTGACCAATCCGCAAAGTTTCTGTTGCATCTGAAAGTAGAAACTCGCCCGATTACAACGGTCTGAGTAGTTTTCCCCTAGGCCGTTCTAGTTATTCGTTTCGAGCATCAGAACTGCGAAAATTTTGAGTTTTTCAAGCGTTTCTTACCTCAAAACTGCCATATCTCGCGAACGGATTGACCAATCCGCAAAGTTTCTGTTGCATCTGAAAGTAGAAACTCGCCCGATTACAACGGTCTGAGTAGTTTTCCCCTAGGCCGTTCTAGTCATTCGTTTCGAGCATCAGAACTGCGTAAATTTTGAGTTTTTCAAGCGTTTCTTACCTCAAAACTGCCATATCTCGCGAACGGATTGACCAATCCGCAAAGTTTCAGTTGCATCTGAAAGTAGAAGCTCGCCCGATTACAACGGTCTGAGTAGTTTTCCCCTAGGCCGTTCTAGTTATTCGTTTCGAGCATCAGAACTGCGAAAATTTTGAGTTTTTCAAGCGTTTCTTACCTCAAAACTGCCATATCTCGCGATCGGATTTACCAATCCGCAAAATTTCAGTTGCATCTGAAAGTAGAAACTGGCCCGATTACAACGGTATGAGTAGTTTTCCCCTAGGCCGTTCTAGTTATTCGTTTCGAGCATCAGAACTGCGAAAATTTTGAGTTTTTCAAGCGTTTTTTACCTCAAAACTGCCATATCTCGCGAACGGATTGACCAATCCGCAAAATTTCTGTTGCATCTGAAAGTAGAAACTCGCCCGATTACAACGGTCTGAGTAGTATTCCCCTAGGCCGTTCTAGTCATTCGTTTCGAGCATCATAACTGCGTAAATTTTGAGTTTTTCAAGCGTTTCTTACATGAAAACTGCCATATATCGCGAACGGATTGAGCAATCCGCAAAATTTCTGTTGCATCTGAAAGTAGAAACTCGCCCGATTACAACGGTCTGAGTAGTTTTCCCCTAGGCCGTTCTAGTTGTTCGTTTCGAGCATCAGAACTGCGAAAATTTTGAGTTTTTCAAGCGTTTCTTACCTCAAAACTGCCATATCTCGCGATCGGATTGACCAATCCGCAAAATTTCTGTTGCATCTGAAAGTAGAAACTCGCCCGATTACAACGGTCTGAGTAGTTTTCCCCTAGGCCGTTCTAGTCATTCGTTTCGAGCATCAGAACTGCGTAAATTTTGAGTTTTTCAGGCGTTTCTTACCTGAAAACTGCCATATATCGCGAACGGATTGAGCAATCCGCAAAATTTCTGTTGCATCTGAAAGTAGAAACTCGCCCGATTGCAACGGTCTGAGTAGTTTTCCCCTAGGCCGTTCTAGTTGTTCGTTTCGAGCATCAGAACTGCGAAAATTTTGAGTTTTTCAAGCGTTTCTTACCTCAAAACTGCCATATCTCGCGAACGGATTGACCAATTCGCAAAATTTCAGTTGCATCTGAAAGTAGAAGCTTGCCCGAATACAACGGTCTGAGTAGTTTTCCCCTAGGCCGTTCTAGTTATTCGTTTCGAGCATCAGAACTGCGAAAACTTTGAGTTTTTCAAGCGTTTCTTACCTAAAAACTGCCATATCTCGCGAACGGATTGACCAATCCGCAAAGTTTCAGTTGCATCTGAAAGTAGAAGCTCGCCCGATTACAACGGTCTGAGTAGTTTTCCCATAGGCCGTTCTAGTTATTCGTTTCGAGCATCAGAACTGCGAAAATTTTGAGTTTTTCAAGCGTTTCTTACCTCAAAACTGCCATATCTCGCGAACGGATTGACCAATCCGCAAAGTTTCTGTTGCATCTGAAAGTAGAAACTCGCCCGATTACAACGGTCTGAGTAGTTTTCCCCTAGGCCGTTCTAGTCATTCGTTTCGAGCATCAGAACTGCGTAAATTTTGAGTTTTTCAAGCGTTTCTTACCTCAAAACTGCCATATCTCGCGAACGGATTGACCAATCCGCAAAGTTTCAGTTGCATCTGAAAGTAGAAGCTCGCCCGATTACAACGGTCTGAGTAGTTTTCCCCTAGGCCGTTCTAGTTATTCGTTTCGAGCATCAGAACTGCGAAAATTTTGAGTTTTTCAAGCGTTTCTTACCTCAAAACTGCCATATCTCGCGATCGGATTTACCAATCCGCAAAATTTCAGTTGCATCTGAAAGTAGAAACTGGCCCGATTACAACGGTATGAGTAGTTTTCCCCTAGGCCGTTCTAGTTATTCGTTTCGAGCATCAGAACTGCGAAAATTTTGAGTTTTTCAAGCGTTTTTTACCTCAAAACTGCCATATCTCGCGAACGGATTGACCAATCCGCAAAATTTCTGTTGCATCTGAAAGTAGAAACTCGCCCGATTACAACGGTCTGAGTAGTATTCCCCTAGGCCGTTCTAGTCATTCGTTTCGAGCATCATAACTGCGTAAATTTTGAGTTTTTCAAGCGTTTCTTACATGAAAACTGCCATATATCGCGAACGGATTGAGCAATCCGCAAAATTTCTGTTGCATCTGAAAGTAGAAACTCGCCCGATTACAACGGTCTGAGTAGTTTTCCCCTAGGCCGTTCTAGTTGTTCGTTTCGAGCATCAGAACTGCGAAAATTTTGAGTTTTT